>NW_028176286.1:0-285000 GCF_949987555.1 Borostomias antarcticus
ATAGTTGGGATGGACAGTAGCTAGCACATTGGTTTGATGGATGGACAGTAGCTAGCACATTGGTTTGATAGTAGCATAGTTGGGATGGACAGTAGCTAGCGCATTGGTTTGATAGTAGCATAGTTGGGATGGACAGTAGCTAGCGCATTGGTTTGATAGTAGCATAGTTGGGATGGACAGTAGCTATTACATTGGTTTGATATCATAGTTGGGATGGACAATAGCTAGCGCATTGGTTTGATAGTAGCATAGTTGGGATGGACTGTAGCTAGCGCATTGGTTTGATAGTAGCATAGTTGGGATGGACAGTAGCTAGCGCATTGGTTTGATAGTAGCATAGTTGGGATGGACAGTAGCTATTACATTGGTTAGATAGCATAGTTGGGATGGACAGTAGCTAGCACATTGGTTTGATAGCATCATAGTTGGGATGGACAATAGCTAGCGCATTGGTTTGATAGTAGCATAGTTGGGATGGACTGTAGCTAGCGCATTGGTTTGATAGTAGCATAGTTGGGATGGACAGTAGCTATTACATTGGTTTGATAGCATAGTTGGGATGGACAGTAGCTAGCGCATTGGTTTGACAGTAGCATAGTTGGGATGGACAGTAGCTAGCGCATTGGTTTGATAGTGGCATAGTTGGGATAGACAGTAGCTAGCGCATTGTTTTGATAGTGGCATAGTTGGGATGGACAGTAGCTAGCGCATTGGTTTGATAGTAGCATAGTTGGGATGGACAGTAGCTAGCGCATTGGTTTGACAGTAGCATAGTTGGGATGGACAGTAGCTAGCGCATTGGTTTGATAGTGGCATAGTTGGGATAGACAGTAGCTAGCGCATTGGTTTGATAGTGGCACAGTTGGGATGGACAGTAGCTGGCGCATTGGTTTGATAGCATAGTTGGGATGGACAGTAGCTAGCACATTGGTTTGATAGCATAGTTGGGATGGACAGTAGCTAGCACATTGGTTTGATAGCAGCATAGTTGGGATGGACAGTAGCTAGCACATTGGTTTGATAGTAGCATAGTTGGGATGGACAGTAGCTAGCACATTGGTTTGATAGCAGCATAGTTGGGATGGACAGTAGCTAGCACATTGGTTTGATAGTAGCATAGTTGGGATTGACAGTAGCTAGCACATTGGTTTGATAGTAGCAAAGTTGGGATGGACAGTAGCTAGCACATTGGTTTGATAGCAGCATAGTTGGGATGGACAGTAGCTAGCACATTGGTTTGATAGTAGCATAGTTGGGATGGACAGTAGCTAGCACATTGGTTTGATGGATGGACAGTAGCTAGCACATTGGTTTGATAGTAGCATAGTTGGGATGGACAGTAGCTAGCGCATTGGTTTGATAGTAGCATAGTTGGGATGGACTGTAGCTAGCGCATTGGTTTGATAGTAGCATAGTTGGGATGGACAGTAGCTAGCGCATTGGTTTGATAGTAGCATAGTTGGGATGGACAGTAGCTAGCGCATTGGTTTGATAGCATAGTTGGGATGGACAGTAGCTAGCGCATTGGTTTGATAGCATAGTTGGGATGGACAGTAGCTAGCACATTGGTTTGATAGCAGCATAGTTGGGATGGACAGTAGCTAGCACATTGGTTTGATGGATGGACAGTAGCTAGCACATTGGTTTGATAGTAGCATAGTTGGGATGGACAGTAGCTAGCGCATTGGTTTGATAGTAGCATAGTTGGGATGGACAGTAGCTAGCGCATTGGTTTGATAGTAGCATAGTTGGGATGGACAGTAGCTATTACATTGGTTTGATATCATAGTTGGGATGGACAATAGCTAGCGCATTGGTTTGATAGTAGCATAGTTGGGATGGACTGTAGCTAGCGCATTGGTTTGATAGTAGCATAGTTGGGATGGACAGTAGTTAGCGCATTGGTTTGATAGTAGCATAGTTGGGATGGACAGTAGCTATTACATTGGTTAGATAGCATAGTTGGGATGGACAGTAGCTAGCACATTGGTTTGATAGCATCATAGTTGTGATGGACAATAGCTAGCGCATTGGTTTGATAGTAGCATAGTTGGGATGGACTGTAGCTAGCGCATTGGTTTGATAGTAGCATAGTTGGGATGGACAGTAGCTATTACATTGGTTTGATAGCATAGTTTAGATGAACAGTAGCTAGCGCATTGGTTTGACAGTAGCATAGTTGGGATGGACAGTAGCTAGCGCATTGGTTTGATAGTGGCATAGTTGGGATAGACAGTAGCTAGCGCATTGTTTTGATAGTGGCATAGTTGGGATGGACAGTAGCTATTACATTGGTTTGATAGCATAGTTGGGATGGACAGTAGCTAGCGCATTGGTTTGACTGTAGCATAGTTGGGATGGACAGTAGCTAGCGCATTGGTTTGACAGTAGCATAGTTGGGATGGACAGTAGCTAGCGCATTGGTTTGATAGTGGCATAGTTGGGATAGACAGTAGCTAGCGCATTGTTTTGATAGTGGCATAGTTGGGATGGACAGTAGCTAGCGCATTGGTTTGATAGTAGCATAGTTGGGATGGACAATAGCTATTACATTGGTTTGATAGCATCATAGTTGGGATGGACAGTAGCTAGCGCATTGGTTTGATAGTAGCATAGTTGGGATGGACAGTAGCTAGCGCATTGGTTTGATAGTGGCATAGTTGGGATAGACAGTAGCTAGCGCATTGGTTTGATAGTGGCACAGTTGGGATGGACAGTAGCTGGCGCATTGGTTTGATAGCATAGTTGGGATGGACAGTAGCTAGCACATTGGTTTGATAGCAGCATAGTTGGGATGGACAGTAGCTAGCACATTGGTTTGATAGTAGCATAGTTGGGATGGACAGTAGCTAGCACATTGGTTTGATAGCAGCATAGTTGGGATGGACAGTAGCTAGCACATTGGTTTGATAGTAGCATAGTTGGGATTGACAGTAGCTAGCACATTGGTTTGATAGTAGCAAAGTTGGGATGGACAGTAGCTAGCACATTGGTTTGATAGTAGCATAGTTGGGATGGACAGTAGCTAGCGCATTGGTTTGATAGCATAGTTGGGATGGACAGTAGCTAGCACATTGGTTTGATAGCAGCATAGTTGGGATGGACAGTAGCTAGCACATTGGTTTGATGGATGGACAGTAGCTAGCACATTGGTTTGATAGTAGCATAGTTGGGATGGACAGTAGCTAGCGCATTGGTTTGATAGTAGCATAGTTGGGATGGACAGTAGCTAGCGCATTGGTTTGATAGTAGTATAGTTGGGATGGACAGTAGCTATTACATTGGTTTGATATCATAGTTGGGATGGACAATAGCTAGCGCATTGGTTTGATAGTAGCATAGTTGGGATGGACTGTAGCTATCGCATTGGTTTGATAGTAGCATAGTTGGGATGGACAGTAGCTAGCGCATTGGTTTGATAGTAGCATAGTTGGGATGGACAGTAGCTATTACATTGGTTAGATAGCATAGTTGGGATGGACAGTAGCTAGCACATTGGTTTGATAGCATCATAGTTGGGATGGACAATAGCTAGCGCATTGGTTTGATAGTAGCATAGTTGGGATGGACTGTAGCTAGCGCATTGGTTTGATAGTAGCATAGTTGGGATGGACAGTAGCTAGCGCATTGGTTTGATAGTAGCATAGTTGGGATGGACAGTAGCTAGCGCATTGGTTTGATAGTAGCATAGTTGGGATGGACAGTAGCTAGCACATTGGTTTGATAGCATAGTTGGGATTGACAGTAGCTAGCACATTGGTTTGATAGTAGCATAGTTGGGATGGACAGTAGCTAGCACATTGGTTTGATAGTAGCATAGTTGGGATGGACAGTAGCTAGCACATTGGTTTGATGGATGGACAGTAGCTAGCACATTGGTTTGATAGTAGCATAGTTGGGATGGACAGTAGCTAGCACATTGGTTTGATAGTAGCATAGTTGGGATGGACAGTAGCTAGCACATTGGTTTGATGGATGGACAGTAGCTAGCGCATTGGTTTGATAGTAGCATAGTTGGGATGGACAGTAGCTAGCGCATTGGTTTGATAGCATAGTTGGGATGGACAGTAGCTAGCACATTGGTTTGATAGTAGCATAGTTGGGATGGACAGTAGCTAGCGCATTGGTTTGATAGCATAGCTGGGATGGACAGTAGCTAGCACATTGGTTTGATAGCAGCATAGTTGGGATGGACAGTAGCTAGCACATTGGTTTGATAGTAGCATAGTTTGGATTGACAGTAGCTAGCACATTGGTTTGATAGTAGCATAGTTGGGATGGACAGTAGCTAGCGCATTGGTTTGACAGTAGCATAGTTGGGATGGACAGTAGCTATTACATTGGTTTGATAGCATAGTTGGGATGGACAGTAGCTAGCGCATTGGTTTGACAGTAGCATAGTTGGGATGGACAGTAGCTAGCGCATTGGTTTGATAGTGGCATAGTTGGGATAGACAGTAGCTAGCGCATTGTTTTGATAGTGGCATAGTTGGGATGGACAGTAGCTAGCGCATTGGTTTGATAGTAGCATAGTTGGGATGGACAGTAGCTAGCGCATTGGTTTGACAGTAGCATAGTTGGGATGGACAGTAGCTAGCGCATTGGTTTGATAGTGGCATAGTTGGGATAGACAGTAGCTAGCGCATTGGTTTGATAGTGGCACAGTTGGGATGGACAGTAGCTGGCGCATTGGTTTGATAGCATAGTTGGGATGGACAGTAGCTAGCACATTGGTTTGATAGCATAGTTGGGATGGACAGTAGCTAGCACATTGGTTTGATAGCAGCATAGTTGGGATGGACAGTAGCTAGCACATTGGTTTGATAGTAGCATAGTTGGGATGGACAGTAGCTAGCACATTGGTTTGATAGCAGCATAGTTGGGATGGACAGTAGCTAGCACATTGGTTTGATAGTAGCATAGTTGGGATTGACAGTAGCTAGCACATTGGTTTGATAGTAGCAAAGTTGGGATGGACAGTAGCTAGCACATTGGTTTGATAGCAGCATAGTTGGGATGGACAGTAGCTAGCACATTGGTTTGATAGTAGCATAGTTGGGATGGACAGTAGCTAGCACATTGGTTTGATGGATGGACAGTAGCTAGCACATTGGTTTGATAGTAGCATAGTTGGGATGGACAGTAGCTAGCGCATTGGTTTGATAGTAGCATAGTTGGGATGGACTGTAGCTAGCGCATTGGTTTGATAGTAGCATAGTTGGGATGGACAGTAGCTAGCGCATTGGTTTGATAGTAGCATAGTTGGGATGGACAGTAGCTAGCGCATTGGTTTGATAGCATAGTTGGGATGGACAGTAGCTAGCGCATTGGTTTGATAGCATAGTTGGGATGGACAGTAGCTAGCACATTGGTTTGATAGCAGCATAGTTGGGATGGACAGAAGCTAGCACATTGGTTTGATGGATGGACAGTAGCTAGCACATTGGTTTGATAGTAGCATAGTTGGGATGGACAGTAGCTAGCGCATTGGTTTGATAGTAGCATAGTTGGGATGGACAGTAGCTAGCGCATTGGTTTGATAGTAGCATAGTTGGGATGGACAGTAGCTATTACATTGGTTTGATATCATAGTTGGGATGGACAATAGCTAGCGCATTGGTTTGATAGTAGCATAGTTGGGATGGACTGTAGCTAGCGCATTGGTTTGATAGTAGCATAGTTGGGATGGACAGTAGTTAGCGCATTGGTTTGATAGTAGCATAGTTGGGATGGACAGTAGCTATTACATTGGTTAGATAGCATAGTTGGGATGGACAGTAGCTAGCACATTGGTTTGATAGCATCATAGTTGGGATGGACAATAGCTAGCGCATTGGTTTGATAGTAGCATAGTTGGGATGGACTGTAGCTAGCGCATTGGTTTGATAGTAGCATAGTTGGGATGGACAGTAGCTATTACATTGGTTTGATAGCATAGTTGGGATGGACAGTAGCTAGCGCATTGGTTTGACAGTAGCATAGTTGGGATGGACAGTAGCTAGCGCATTGGTTTGATAGTGGCATAGTTGGGATAGACAGTAGCTAGCGCATTGTTTTGATAGTGGCATAGTTGGGATGGACAGTAGCTATTACATTGGTTTGATAGCATAGTTGGGATGGACAGTAGCTAGCGCATTGGTTTGACTGTAGCATAGTTGGGATGGACAGTAGCTAGCGCATTGGTTTGACAGTAGCATAGTTGGGATGGACAGTAGCTAGCGCATTGGTTTGATAGTGGCATAGTTGGGATAGACAGTAGCTAGCGCATTGTTTTGATAGTGGCATAGTTGGGATGGACAGTAGCTAGCGCATTGGTTTGATAGTAGCATAGTTGGGATGGACAATAGCTATTACATTGGTTTGATAGCATCATAGTTGGGATGGACAGTAGCTAGCGCATTGGTTTGATAGTAGCATAGTTGGGATGGACAGTAGCTAGCGCATTGGTTTGATAGTGGCATAGTTGGGATAGACAGTAGCTAGCGCATTGGTTTGATAGTGGCACAGTTGGGATGGACAGTAGCTGGCGCATTGGTTTGATAGCATAGTTGGGATGGACAGTAGCTAGCACATTGGTTTGATAGCATAGTTGGGATGGACAGTAGCTAGCACATTGGTTTGATAGCAGCATAGTTGGGATGGACAGTAGCTAGCACATTGGTTTGATAGTAGCATAGTTGGGATGGACAGTAGCTAGCACATTGGTTTGATAGCAGCATAGTTGGGATGGACAGTAGCTAGCACATTGGTTTGATAGTAGCATAGTTGGGATGGACAGTAGCTAGCGCATTGGTTTGATAGTAGCATAGTTGGGATGGACAGTAGCTAGCACATTGGTTTGATAGCAGCATAGTTGGGATGGACAGTAGCTAGCACATTGGTTTGATGGATGGACAGTAGCTAGCACATTGGTTTGATAGTAGCATAGTTGGGATGGACAGTAGCTAGCGCATTGGTTTGATAGTAGCATAGTTGGGATGGACAGTAGCTAGCGCATTGGTTTGATAGTAGCATAGTTGGGATGGACAGTAGCTATTACATTGGTTTGATATCATAGTTGGGATGGACAATAGCTAGCGCATTGGTTTGATAGTAGCATAGTTGGGATGAACTGTAGCTAGCGCATTGGTTTGATAGTAGCATAGTTGGGATGGACAGTAGCTAGCGCATTGGTTTGATAGTAGCATAGTTGGGATGGACAGTAGCTATTACATTGGTTAGATAGCATAGTTGGGATGGACAGTAGCTAGCACATTGGTTTGATAGCATCATAGTTGGGATGGACAATAGCTAGCGCATTGGTTTGATAGTAGCATAGTTGGGATGGACTGTAGCTAGCGCATTGGTTTGATAGTAGCATAGTTGGGATGGACAGTAGCTATTACATTGGTTTGATAGCATAGTTGGGATGGACAGTAGCTAGCGCATTGGTTTGACAGTAGCATAGTTGGGATGGACAGTAGCTAGCGCATTGGTTTGATAGTGGCATAGTTGGGATAGACAGTAGCTAGCGCATTGTTTTGATAGTGGCATAGTTGGGATGGACAGTAGCTATTACATTGGTTTGATAGCACAGTTGGGATGGACAGTAGCTAGCGCATTGGTTTGACAGTAGCATAGTTGGGATGGACAGTAGCTAGCGCATTGGTTTGACAGTAGCATAGTTGGGATGGACAGTAGCTAGCGCATTGGTTTGATAGTGGCATAGTTGGGATAGACAGTAGCTAGCGCATTGTTTTGATAGTGGCATAGTTGGGATGGACAGTAGCTAGCGCATTGGTTTGATAGTAGCATAGTTGGGATGGACAATAGCTATTACATTGGTTTGATAGCATCATAGTTGGGATGGACAATAGCTAGCGCATTGGTTTGATAGTAGCATAGTTGGGATGGACTGTAGCTAGCGCATTGGTTTGATAGTAGCATAGTTGGGATGGACAGTAGCTATTACATTGGTTTGATAGCATAGTTGGGATGGACAGTAGCTAGCGCATTGGTTTGACAGTAGCATAGTTGGGATGGACAGTAGCTAGCGCATTGGTTTGATAGTGGCATAGTTGGGATAGACAGTAGCTAGCGCATTGTTTTGATAGTGGCATAGTTGGGATGGACAGTAGCTATTACATTGGTTTGATAGCACAGTTGGGATGGACAGTAGCTAGCGCATTGGTTTGACAGTAGCATAGTTGGGATGGACAGTAGCTAGCGCATTGGTTTGACAGTAGCATAGTTGGGATGGACAGTAGCTAGCGCATTGGTTTGATAGTGGCATAGTTGGGATAGACAGTAGCTAGCGCATTGTTTTGATAGTGGCATAGTTGGGATGGACAGTAGCTAGCGCATTGGTTTGATAGTAGCATAGTTGGGATGGACAAAAGCTATTACATTGGTTTGATAGCATCATAGTTGGGATGGACAGTAGCTAGCGCATTGGTTTGATAGTAGCATAGTTGGGATGGACAGTAGCTAGCGCATTGGTTTGATAGTGGCATAGTTGGGATAGACAGTAGCTAGCGCATTGGTTTGATAGTGGCATAGTTGGGATGGACAGTAGCTAGCGCATTGGTTTGATAGTAGCATAGTTGGGATGGACAGTAGCTAGCACATTGGTTTGATAGCATCATAGTTGGGATGGACAGTAGCTAGCGCATTGGTTTGATAGTAGCATAGTTGGGATTGACAGTAGCTAGCGCATTGGTTTGATAGTAGCATAGTTGGGGTGGACTCTAGCTAGCGCATTGGTTTGATAGTAGCATAGTTGGGATGGACAGTAGCTAGCGCATTGGTTTGATAGTAGCATAGTTGGGATGGACAGTAGCTAGCACATTGGTTTGATGGATGGACAGTAGCTAGCACATTGGTTTGATAGTAGCATAGTTGGGATGGACAGTAGCTAGCGCATTGGTTTGATAGTAGCATAGTTGGGATGGACTGTAGCTAGCGCATTGGTTTGATTCTAGCATAGTTGGGATGGACAGTAGCTAGCGCATTGGTTTGATAGTAGCATAGTTGGGATGGACAGTAGCTAGCGCATTGGTTTGATAGTAGCATAGTTGGGATGGACAGTAGCTAGCACATTGGTTTGATAGCATAGTTGGGATTGACAGTAGCTAGCACATTGGTTTGATAGTAGCATAGTTGGGATGGACAGTAGCTAGCACATTGGTTTGATAGTAGCATAGTTGGGATGGACAGTAGCTAGCACATTGGTTTGATGGATGGACAGTAGCTAGCACATTGGTTTGATAGTAGCATAGTTGGGATGGACAGTAGCTAGCACATTGGTTTGATAGTAGCATAGTTGGGATGGACAGTAGCTAGCACATTGGTTTGATGGATGGACAGTAGCTAGCGCATTGGTTTGATAGTAGCATAGTTGGGATGGACAGTAGCTAGCGCATTGGTTTGATAGCATAGTTGGGATGGACAGTAGCTAGCACATTGGTTTGATAGTAGCATAGTTGGGATGGACAGTAGCTAGCGCATTGGTTTGATAGCATAGCTGGGATGGACAGTAGCTAGCACATTGGTTTGATAGCAGCATAGTTGGGATGGACAGTAGCTAGCACATTGGTTTGATAGTAGCATAGTTGGGATAGACAGTAGCTAGCGCATTGGTTTGATAGTGGCACAGTTGGGATGGACAGTAGCTGGCGCATTGGTTTGATAGCATAGTTGGGATGGACAGTAGCTAGCACATTGGTTTGATAGCATAGTTGGGATGGACAGTAGCTAGCACATTGGTTTGATGGATGGACAGTAGCTAGCGCATTGGTTTGATAATAGCATAGTTGGGATGGACAGTAGCTAGCGCATTGGTTTGATAGCATAGTTGGGATGGACAGTAGCTAGCACATTGGTTTGATAGTAGCATAGTTGGGATGGACAGTAGCTAGTGCATTGGTTTGATAGCAGCATAGTTGGGATGGACAGTAGCTAGCACATTGGTTTGATGGATGGACAGTAGCTAGCACATTGGTTTGATAGTAGCATAGTTGGGATGGACAGTAGCTAGCGCATTGGTTTGATAGTAGCATAGTTGGGATGGACAGTAGCTAGCGCATTGGTTTGATAGTAGCATAGTTGGGATGGACAGTAGCTATTACATTGGTTTGATATCATAGTTGGGATGGACAATAGCTAGCGCATTGGTTTGATAGTAGCATAGTTGGGATGGACTGTAGCTAGCGCATTGGTTTGATAGTAGCATAGTTGGGATGGACAGTAGCTAGCGCATTGGTTTGATAGTAGCATAGTTGGGATGGACAGTAGCTAGCACATTGGTTTGATAGCAGCATAGTTGGGATGGACAGTAGCTAGCACATTGGTTTGATGGATGGACAGTAGCTAGCACATTGGTTTGATAGTAGCATAGTTGGGATGGACAATAGCTAGCGCATTGGTTTGATAGTAGCATAGTTGGGATGGACTGTAGCTAGCGCATTGGTTTGATAGTAGCATAGTTGGGATGGACAGTAGCTATTACATTGGTTTGATAGCATAGTTGGGATGGACAGTAGCTAGCGCATTGGTTTGACAGTAGCATAGTTGGGATGGACAGTAGCTAGCGCATTGGTTTGATAGTGGCATAGTTGGGATAGACAGTAGCTAGCGCATTGTTTTGATAGTGGCATAGTTGGGATGGACAGTAGCTATTACATTGGTTTGATAGCACAGTTGGGATGGACAGTAGCTAGCGCATTGGTTTGACAGTAGCATAGTTGGGATGGACAGTAGCTAGCGCATTGGTTTGACAGTAGCATAGTTGGGATGGACAGTAGCTAGCGCATTGGTTTGATAGTGGCATAGTTGGGATAGACAGTAGCTAGCGCATTGTTTTGATAGTGGCATAGTTGGGATGGACAGTAGCTAGCGCATTGGTTTGATAGTAGCATAGTTGGGATGGACAATAGCTATTACATTGGTTTGATAGCATCATAGTTGGGATGGACAATAGCTAGCGCATTGGTTTGATAGTAGCATAGTTGGGATGGACTGTAGCTAGCGCATTGGTTTGATAGTAGCATAGTTGGGATGGACAGTAGCTATTACATTGGTTTGATAGCATAGTTGGGATGGACAGTAGCTAGCGCATTGGTTTGACAGTAGCATAGTTGGGATGGACAGTAGCTAGCGCATTGGTTTGATAGTGGCATAGTTGGGATAGACAGTAGCTAGCGCATTGTTTTGATAGTGGCATAGTTGGGATGGACAGTAGCTATTACATTGGTTTGATAGCACAGTTGGGATGGACAGTAGCTAGCGCATTGGTTTGACAGTAGCATAGTTGGGATGGACAGTAGCTAGCGCATTGGTTTGACAGTAGCATAGTTGGGATGGACAGTAGCTAGCGCATTGGTTTGATAGTGGCATAGTTGGGATAGACAGTAGCTAGCGCATTGTTTTGATAGTGGCATAGTTGGGATGGACAGTAGCTAGCGCATTGGTTTGATAGTAGCATAGTTGGGATGGACAAAAGCTATTACATTGGTTTGATAGCATCATAGTTGGGATGGACAGTAGCTAGCGCATTGGTTTGATAGTAGCATAGTTGGGATGGACAGTAGCTAGCGCATTGGTTTGATAGTGGCATAGTTGGGATAGACAGTAGCTAGCGCATTGGTTTGATAGTGGCATAGTTGGGATGGACAGTAGCTAGCGCATTGGTTTGATAGTAGCATAGTTGGGATGGACAGTAGCTAGCACATTGGTTTGATAGCATCATAGTTGGGATGGACAGTAGCTAGCGCATTGGTTTGATAGTAGCATAGTTGGGATTGACAGTAGCTAGCGCATTGGTTTGATAGTAGCATAGTTGGGGTGGACTCTAGCTAGCGCATTGGTTTGATAGTAGCATAGTTGGGATGGACAGTAGCTAGCGCATTGGTTTGATAGTAGCATAGTTGGGATGGACAGTAGCTAGCACATTGGTTTGATGGATGGACAGTAGCTAGCACATTGGTTTGATAGTAGCATAGTTGGGATGGACAGTAGCTAGCGCATTGGTTTGATAGTAGCATAGTTGGGATGGACTGTAGCTAGCGCATTGGTTTGATTCTAGCATAGTTGGGATGGACAGTAGCTAGCGCATTGGTTTGATAGTAGCATAGTTGGGATGGACAGTAGCTAGCGCATTGGTTTGATAGTAGCATAGTTGGGATGGACAGTAGCTAGCACATTGGTTTGATAGCATAGTTGGGATTGACAGTAGCTAGCACATTGGTTTGATAGTAGCATAGTTGGGATGGACAGTAGCTAGCACATTGGTTTGATAGTAGCATAGTTGGGATGGACAGTAGCTAGCACATTGGTTTGATGGATGGACAGTAGCTAGCACATTGGTTTGATAGTAGCATAGTTGGGATGGACAGTAGCTAGCACATTGGTTTGATAGTAGCATAGTTGGGATGGACAGTAGCTAGCACATTGGTTTGATGGATGGACAGTAGCTAGCGCATTGGTTTGATAGTAGCATAGTTGGGATGGACAGTAGCTAGCGCATTGGTTTGATAGCATAGTTGGGATGGACAGTAGCTAGCACATTGGTTTGATAGTAGCATAGTTGGGATGGACAGTAGCTAGCGCATTGGTTTGATAGCATAGCTGGGATGGACAGTAGCTAGCACATTGGTTTGATAGCAGCATAGTTGGGATGGACAGTAGCTAGCACATTGGTTTGATAGTAGCATAGTTGGGATAGACAGTAGCTAGCGCATTGGTTTGATAGTGGCACAGTTGGGATGGACAGTAGCTGGCGCATTGGTTTGATAGCATAGTTGGGATGGACAGTAGCTAGCACATTGGTTTGATAGCATAGTTGGGATGGACAGTAGCTAG
The DNA here is from genome assembly GCF_949987555.1 of Borostomias antarcticus. Taxonomy (NCBI): domain Eukaryota; kingdom Metazoa; phylum Chordata; class Actinopteri; order Stomiiformes; family Stomiidae; genus Borostomias; species Borostomias antarcticus. The sequence goes on from NW_028176286.1 coordinate 12,838, forward strand.
CACATTGGTTTGATGGATGGACAGTAGCTAGCGCATTGGTTTGATAATAGCATAGTTGGGATGGACAGTAGCTAGCGCATTGGTTTGATAGCATAGTTGGGATGGACAGTAGCTAGCACATTGGTTTGATAGTAGCATAGTTGGGATGGACAGTAGCTAGCGCATTGGTTTGATAGCAGCATAGTTGGGATGGACAGTAGCTAGCACATTGGTTTGATGGATGGACAGTAGCTAGCACATTGGTTTGATAGTAGCATAGTTGGGATGGACAGTAGCTAGCGCATTGGTTTGATAGTAGCATAGTTGGGATGGACAGTAGCTAGCACATTGGTTTGATGGATGGACAGTAGCTAGCGCATTGGTTTGATAGTAGCATAGTTGGGATGGACAGTAGCTAGCGCATTGGTTTGATAGCATAGTTGGGATGGACAGTAGCTAGCACATTGGTTTGATAGTAGCATAGTTGGGATGGACAGTAGCTAGCGCATTGGTTTGATAGCATAGCTGGGATGGACAGTAGCTAGCACATTGGTTTGATAGCAGCATAGTTGGGATGGACAGTAGCTAGCACATTGGTTTGATAGTAGCATAGTTGGGATAGACAGTAGCTAGCGCATTGGTTTGATAGTGGCACAGTTGGGATGGACAGTAGCTGGCGCATTGGTTTGATAGCATAGTTGGGATGGACAGTAGCTAGCACATTGGTTTGATAGCATAGTTGGGATGGACAGTAGCTAGCACATTGGTTTGATGGATGGACAGTAGCTAGCGCATTGGTTTGATAATAGCATAGTTGGGATGGACAGTAGCTAGCGCATTGGTTTGATAGCATAGTTGGGATGGACAGTAGCTAGCACATTGGTTTGATAGTAGCATAGTTGGGATGGACAGTAGCTAGCGCATTGGTTTGATAGCAGCATAGTTGGGATGGACAGTAGCTAGCACATTGGTTTGATGGATGGACAGTAGCTAGCACATTGGTTTGATAGTAGCATAGTTGGGATGGACAGTAGCTAGCGCATTGGTTTGATAGTAGCATAGTTGGGATGGACAGTAGCTAGCGCATTGGTTTGATAGTAGCATAGTTGGGATGGACAGTAGCTATTACATTGGTTTGATATCATAGTTGGGATGGACAATAGCTAGCGCATTGGTTTGATAGTAGCATAGTTGGGATGGACTGTAGCTAGCGCATTGGTTTGATAGTAGCATAGTTGGGATGGACAGTAGCTAGCGCATTGGTTTGATAGTAGCATAGTTGGGATGGACAGTAGCTAGCACATTGGTTTGATAGCAGCATAGTTGGGATGGACAGTAGCTAGCACATTGGTTTGATGGATGGACAGTAGCTAGCACATTGGTTTGATAGTAGCATAGTTGGGATGGACAGTAGCTAGCGCATTGGTTTGATAGTAGCATAGTTGGGATGGACAGTAGCTAGCACATTGGTTTGATAGTAGCATAGTTGGGATGGACAGTAGCTATTACATTGGTTTGATATCATAGTTGGGATGGACAATAGCTAGCGCATTGGTTTGATAGTAGCATAGTTGGGATGGACTGTAGCTAGCGCATTGGTTTGATAGTAGCATAGTTGGGATGGACAGTAGCTAGCGCATTGGTTTGATAGTAGCATAGTTGGGATGGACAGTAGCTATTACATTGGTTAGATAGCATAGTTGGGATGGACAGTAGCTAGCACATTGGTTTGATAGCATCATAGTTGGGATGGACAATAGCTAGCGCATTGGTTTGATAGTAGCATAGTTGGGATGGACAGTAGCTAGCGCATTGGTTTGATAGTAGCATAGTTGGGATGGACAGTAGCTAGCACATTGGTTTGATAGTAGCATAGTTGGGATGGACAGTAGCTATTACATTGGTTTGATATCATAGTTGGGATGGACAATAGCTAGCGCATTGGTTTGATAGTAGCATAGTTGGGATGGACTGTAGCTAGCGCATTGGTTTGATAGTAGCATAGTTGGGATGGACAGTAGCTAGCGCATTGGTTTGATAGTAGCATAGTTGGGATGGACAGTAGCTATTACATTGGTTAGATAGCATAGTTGGGATGGACAGTAGCTAGCACATTGGTTTGATAGCATCATAGTTGGGATGGACAATAGCTAGCGCATTGGTTTGATAGTAGCATAGTTGGGATGGACTGTAGCTAGCGCATTGGTTTGATAGTAGCATAGTTGGGATGGACAGTAGCTAGCGCATTGGTTTGATAGTAGCATAGTTGGGATGGACAGTAGCTAGCACATTGGTTTGATAGCAGCATAGTTGGGATGGACAGTAGCTAGCACATTGGTTTGATGGATGGACAGTAGCTAGCACATTGGTTTGATAGTAGCATAGTTGGGATGGACAGTAGCTAGCGCATTGGTTTGATAGTAGCATAGTTGGGATGGACAGTAGCTAGCGCATTGGTTTGATAGTAGCATAGTTGGGATGGACAGTAGCTATTACATTGGTTAGATAGCATAGTTGGGATGGACAGTAGCTAGCACATTGGTTTGATAGCATCATAGTTGGGATGGACAATAGCTAGCGCATTGGTTTGATAGTAGCATAGTTGGGATGGACAGTAGCTATTACATTGGTTTGATAGCATAGTTGGGATGGACAGTAGCTAGCGCATTGGTTTGACAGTAGCATAGTTGGGATGGACAGTAGCTAGCGCATTGGTTTGATAGTGGCATAGTTGGGATAGACAGTAGCTAGCGCATTGTTTTGATAGTGGCATAGTTGGGATGGACAGTAGCTAGCGCATTGGTTTGATAGTAGCATAGTTGGGATGGACAGTAGCTAGCGCATTGGTTTGACAGTAGCATAGTTGGGATGGACAGTAGCTAGCGCATTGGTTTGATAGTGGCATAGTTGGGATAGACAGTAGCTAGCGCATTGGTTTGATAGTGGCACAGTTGGGATGGACAGTAGCTGGCGCATTGGTTTGATAGCATAGTTGGGATGGACAGTAGCTAGCACATTGGTTTGATAGCATAGTTGGGATGGACAATAGCTAGCGCATTGGTTTGATAGTAGCATAGTTGGGATGGACTGTAGCTAGCGCATTGGTTTGATAGTAGCATAGTTGGGATGGACAGTAGCTATTACATTGGTTTGATAGCATAGTTGGGATGGACAGTAGCTAGCGCATTGGTTTGACAGTAGCATAGTTGGGATGGACAGTAGCTAGCGCATTGGTTTGATAGTGGCATAGTTGGGATAGACAGTAGCTAGCGCATTGTTTTGATAGTGGCATAGTTGGGATGGACAGTAGCTAGCGCATTGGTTTGATAGTAGCATAGTTGGGATGGACAATAGCTATTACATTGGTTTGATAGCATCATAGTTGGGATGGACAGTAGCTAGCGCATTGGTTTGATAGTAGCATAGTTGGGATGGACAGTAGCTAGCGCATTGGTTTGATAGTGGCATAGTTGGGATAGACAGTAGCTAGCGCATTGGTTTGATAGTGGCATAGTTGGGATGGACAGTAGCTAGCGCATTGGTTTGATAGTAGCATAGTTGGGATGGACAGTAGCTAGCACATTGGTTTGATAGCATCATAGTTGGGATGGACAGTAGCTAGCGCATTGGTTTGATAGTAGCATAGTTGGGATTGACAGTAGCTAGCGCATTGGTTTGATAGTAGCATAGTTGGGGTGGACTCTAGCTAGCGCATTGGTTTGATAGTAGCATAGTTGGGATGGACAGTAGCTAGCGCATTGGTTTGATAGTAGCATAGTTGGGATGGACAGTAGCTAGCACATTGGTTTGATGGATGGACAGTAGCTAGCACATTGGTTTGATAGTAGCATAGTTGGGATGGACAGTAGCTAGCGCATTGGTTTGATAGTAGCATAGTTGGGATGGACTGTAGCTAGCGCATTGGTTTGATAGTAGCATAGTTGGGATGGACAGTAGCTAGCGCATTGGTTTGATAGTAGCATAGTTGGGATGGACAGTAGCTAGCGCATTGGTTTGATAGTAGCATAGTTGGGATGGACAGTAGCTAGCACATTGGTTTGATAGCATAGTTGGGATTGACAGTAGCTAGCACATTGGTTTGATAGTAGCATAGTTGGGATGGACAGTAGCTAGCACATTGGTTTGATAGTAGCATAGTTAGGATGGACAGTAGCTAGCACATTGGTTTGATGGATGGACAGTAGCTAGCACATTGGTTTGATAGTAGCATAGTTGGGATGGACAGTAGCTAGCACATTGGTTTGATAGTAGCATAGTTGGGATGGACAGTAGCTAGCACATTGGTTTGATGGATGGACAGTAGCTAGCGCATTGGTTTGATAGTAGCATAGTTGGGATTGACAGTAGCTAGCGCATTGGTTTGATAGTAGCATAGTTGGGGTGGACTCTAGCTAGCGCATTGGTTTGATAGTAGCATAGTTGGGATGGACAGTAGCTAGCGCATTGGTTTGATAGTAGCATAGTTGGGATGGACAGTAGCTAGCACATTGGTTTGATGGATGGACAGTAGCTAGCACATTGGTTTGATAGTAGCATAGTTGGGATGGACAGTAGCTAGCGCATTGGTTTGATAGTAGCATAGTTGGGATGGACTGTAGCTAGCGCATTGGTTTGATAGTAGCATAGTTGGGATGGACAGTAGCTAGCGCATTGGTTTGATAGTAGCATAGTTGGGATGGACAGTAGCTAGCGCATTGGTTTGATAGTAGCATAGTTGGGATGGACAGTAGCTAGCACATTGGTTTGATAGCATAGTTGGGATTGACAGTAGCTAGCACATTGGTTTGATAGTAGCATAGTTGGGATGGACAGTAGCTAGCACATTGGTTTGATAGTAGCATAGTTGGGATGGACAGTAGCTAGCACATTGGTTTGATGGATGGACAGTAGCTAGCACATTGGTTTGATAGTAGCATAGTTGGGATGGACAGTAGCTAGCACATTGGTTTGATAGTAGCATAGTTGGGATGGACAGTAGCTAGCACATTGGTTTGATGGATGGACAGTAGCTAGCGCATTGGTTTGATAGTAGCATAGTTGGGATGGACAGTAGCTAGCGCATTGGTTTGATAGCATAGTTGGGATGGACAGTAGCTAGCACATTGGTTTGATAGTAGCATAGTTGGGATGGACAGTAGCTAGCGCATTGGTTTGATAGCATAGCTGGGATGGACAGTAGCTAGCACATTGGTTTGATAGCAGCATAGTTGGGATGGACAGTAGCTAGCGCATTGGTTTGATAGTGGCATAGTTGGGATAGACAGTAGCTAGCGCATTGGTTTGATAGTGGCACAGTTGGGATGGACAGTAGCTGGCGCATTGGTTTGATAGCATAGTTGGGATGGACAGTAGCTAGCACATTGGTTTGATAGCATAGTTGGGATGGACAGTAGCTAGCACATTGGTTTGATAGCAGCATAGTTGGGATGGACAGTAGCTAGCACATTGGTTTGATAGTAGCATAGTTGGGATGGACAGTAGCTAGCACATTGGTTTGATAGCAGCATAGTTGGGATGGACAGTAGCTAGCACATTGGTTTGATAGTAGCATAGTTGGGATTGACAGTAGCTAGCACATTGGTTTGATAGTAGCAAAGTTGGGATGGACAGTAGCTAGCACATTGGTTTGATAGCAGCATAGTTGGGATGGACAGTAGCTAGCACATTGGTTTGATAGTAGCATAGTTGGGATGGACAGTAGCTAGCGCATTGGTTTGATAGTAGCATAGTTGGGATGGACAGTAGCTAGCGCATTGGTTTGATAGCATAGTTGGGATGGACAGTAGCTAGCACATTGGTTTGATAGCAGCATAGTTGGGATGGACAGTAGCTAGCACATTGGTTTGATGGATGGACAGTAGCTAGCACATTGGTTTGATAGTAGCATAGTTGGGATGGACAGTAGCTAGCGCATTGGTTTGATAGTAGCATAGTTGGGATGGACAGTAGCTAGCGCATTGGTTTGATAGTAGCATAGTTGGGATGGACAGTAGCTATTACATTGGTTTGATATCATAGTTGGGATGGACAATAGCTAGCGCATTGGTTTGATAGTAGCATAGTTGGGATGGACTGTAGCTAGCGCATTGGTTTGATAGTAGCATAGTTGGGATGGACAGTAGCTAGCGCATTGGTTTGATAGTAGCATAGTTGGGATGGACAGTAGCTATTACATTGGTTAGATAGCATAGTTGGGATGGACAGTAGCTAGCACATTGGTTTGATAGCATCATAGTTGGGATGGACAATAGCTAGCGCATTGGTTTGATAGTAGCATAGTTGGGATGGACAGTAGCTATTACATTGGTTTGATAGCATAGTTGGGATGGACAGTAGCTAGCGCATTGGTTTGACAGTAGCATAGTTGGGATGGACAGTAGCTAGCGCATTGGTTTGATAGTGGCATAGTTGGGATAGACAGTAGCTAGCGCATTGTTTTGATAGTGGCATAGTTGGGATGGACAGTAGCTAGCGCATTGGTTTGATAGTAGCATAGTTGGGATGGACAGTAGCTAGCGCATTGGTTTGACAGTAGCATAGTTGGGATGGACAGTAGCTAGCGCATTGGTTTGATAGCATCATAGTTGGGATGGACAATAGCTAGCGCATTGGTTTGATAGTAGCATAGTTGGGATGGACAGTAGCTATTACATTGGTTTGATAGCATAGTTGGGATGGACAGTAGCTAGCGCATTGGTTTGATAGTAGCATAGTTGGGATGGACAGTAGCTAGCGCATTGGTTTGATAGTAGCATAGTTGGGATGGACAGTAGCTATTACATTGGTTAGATAGCATAGTTGGGATGGACAGTAGCTAGCACATTGGTTTGATAGCATCATAGTTGGGATGGACAATAGCTAGCGCATTGGTTTGATAGTAGCATAGTTGGGATGGACAGTAGCTATTACATTGGTTTGATAGCATAGTTGGGATGGACAGTAGCTAGCGCATTGGTTTGACAGTAGCATAGTTGGGATGGACAGTAGCTAGCGCATTGGTTTGATAGTGGCATAGTTGGGATAGACAGTAGCTAGCGCATTGTTTTGATAGTGGCATAGTTGGGATGGACAGTAGCTAGCGCATTGGTTTGATAGTAGCATAGTTGGGATGGACAGTAGCTAGCGCATTGGTTTGACAGTAGCATAGTTGGGATGGACAGTAGCTAGCGCATTGGTTTGATAGTGGCATAGTTGGGATAGACAGTAGCTAGCGCATTGGTTTGATAGTGGCACAGTTGGGATGGACAGTAGCTGGCGCATTGGTTTGATAGCATAGTTGGGATGGACAGTAGCTAGCACATTGGTTTGATAGCATAGTTGGGATGGACAATAGCTAGCGCATTGGTTTGATAGTAGCATAGTTGGGATGGACTGTAGCTAGCGCATTGGTTTGATAGTAGCATAGTTGGGATGGACAGTAGCTATTACATTGGTTTGATAGCATAGTTGGGATGGACAGTAGCTAGCGCATTGGTTTGACAGTAGCATAGTTGGGATGGACAGTAGCTAGCGCATTGGTTTGATAGTGGCATAGTTGGGATAGACAGTAGCTAGCGCATTGTTTTGATAGTGGCATAGTTGGGATGGACAGTAGCTAGCGCATTGGTTTGATAGTAGCATAGTTGGGATGGACAATAGCTATTACATTGGTTTGATAGCATCATAGTTGGGATGGACAGTAGCTAGCGCATTGGTTTGATAGTAGCATAGTTGGGATGGACAGTAGCTAGCGCATTGGTTTGATAGTGGCATAGTTGGGATAGACAGTAGCTAGCGCATTGGTTTGATAGTGGCATAGTTGGGATGGACAGTAGCTAGCGCATTGGTTTGATAGTAGCATAGTTGGGATGGACAGTAGCTAGCACATTGGTTTGATAGCATCATAGTTGGGATGGACAGTAGCTAGCGCATTGGTTTGATAGTAGCATAGTTGGGATTGACAGTAGCTAGCGCATTGGTTTGATAGTAGCATAGTTGGGGTGGACTCTAGCTAGCGCATTGGTTTGATAGTAGCATAGTTGGGATGGACAGTAGCTAGCGCATTGGTTTGATAGTAGCATAGTTGGGATGGACAGTAGCTAGCACATTGGTTTGATGGATGGACAGTAGCTAGCACATTGGTTTGATAGTAGCATAGTTGGGATGGACAGTAGCTAGCGCATTGGTTTGATAGTAGCATAGTTGGGATGGACTGTAGCTAGCGCATTGGTTTGATAGTAGCATAGTTGGGATGGACAGTAGCTAGCGCATTGGTTTGATAGTAGCATAGTTGGGATGGACAGTAGCTAGCGCATTGGTTTGATAGTAGCATAGTTGGGATGGACAGTAGCTAGCACATTGGTTTGATAGCATAGTTGGGATTGACAGTAGCTAGCACATTGGTTTGATAGTAGCATAGTTGGGATGGACAGTAGCTAGCACATTGGTTTGATAGTAGCATAGTTAGGATGGACAGTAGCTAGCACATTGGTTTGATGGATGGACAGTAGCTAGCACATTGGTTTGATAGTAGCATAGTTGGGATGGACAGTAGCTAGCACATTGGTTTGATAGTAGCATAGTTGGGATGGACAGTAGCTAGCACATTGGTTTGATGGATGGACAGTAGCTAGCGCATTGGTTTGATAGTAGCATAGTTGGGATTGACAGTAGCTAGCGCATTGGTTTGATAGTAGCATAGTTGGGGTGGACTCTAGCTAGCGCATTGGTTTGATAGTAGCATAGTTGGGATGGACAGTAGCTAGCGCATTGGTTTGATAGTAGCATAGTTGGGATGGACAGTAGCTAGCACATTGGTTTGATGGATGGACAGTAGCTAGCACATTGGTTTGATAGTAGCATAGTTGGGATGGACAGTAGCTAGCGCATTGGTTTGATAGTAGCATAGTTGGGATGGACTGTAGCTAGCGCATTGGTTTGATAGTAGCATAGTTGGGATGGACAGTAGCTAGCGCATTGGTTTGATAGTAGCATAGTTGGGATGGACAGTAGCTAGCGCATTGGTTTGATAGTAGCATAGTTGGGATGGACAGTAGCTAGCACATTGGTTTGATAGCATAGTTGGGATTGACAGTAGCTAGCACATTGGTTTGATAGTAGCATAGTTGGGATGGACAGTAGCTAGCACATTGGTTTGATAGTAGCATAGTTGGGATGGACAGTAGCTAGCACATTGGTTTGATGGATGGACAGTAGCTAGCACATTGGTTTGATAGTAGCATAGTTGGGATGGACAGTAGCTAGCACATTGGTTTGATAGTAGCATAGTTGGGATGGACAGTAGCTAGCACATTGGTTTGATGGATGGACAGTAGCTAGCGCATTGGTTTGATAGTAGCATAGTTGGGATGGACAGTAGCTAGCGCATTGGTTTGATAGCATAGTTGGGATGGACAGTAGCTAGCACATTGGTTTGATAGTAGCATAGTTGGGATGGACAGTAGCTAGCGCATTGGTTTGATAGCATAGCTGGGATGGACAGTAGCTAGCACATTGGTTTGATAGCAGCATAGTTGGGATGGACAGTAGCTAGCGCATTGGTTTGATAGTGGCATAGTTGGGATAGACAGTAGCTAGCGCATTGGTTTGATAGTGGCACAGTTGGGATGGACAGTAGCTGGCGCATTGGTTTGATAGCATAGTTGGGATGGACAGTAGCTAGCACATTGGTTTGATAGCATAGTTGGGATGGACAGTAGCTAGCACATTGGTTTGATAGCAGCATAGTTGGGATGGACAGTAGCTAGCACATTGGTTTGATAGTAGCATAGTTGGGATGGACAGTAGCTAGCACATTGGTTTGATAGCAGCATAGTTGGGATGGACAGTAGCTAGCACATTGGTTTGATAGTAGCATAGTTGGGATTGACAGTAGCTAGCACATTGGTTTGATAGTAGCAAAGTTGGGATGGACAGTAGCTAGCACATTGGTTTGATAGCAGCATAGTTGGGATGGACAGTAGCTAGCACATTGGTTTGATAGTAGCATAGTTGGGATGGACAGTAGCTAGCGCATTGGTTTGATAGTAGCATAGTTGGGATGGACAGTAGCTAGCGCATTGGTTTGATAGCATAGTTGGGATGGACAGTAGCTAGCACATTGGTTTGATAGCAGCATAGTTGGGATGGACAGTAGCTAGCACATTGGTTTGATGGATGGACAGTAGCTAGCACATTGGTTTGATAGTAGCATAGTTGGGATGGACAGTAGCTAGCGCATTGGTTTGATAGTAGCATAGTTGGGATGGACAGTAGCTAGCGCATTGGTTTGATAGTAGCATAGTTGGGATGGACAGTAGCTATTACATTGGTTTGATATCATAGTTGGGATGGACAATAGCTAGCGCATTGGTTTGATAGTAGCATAGTTGGGATGGACTGTAGCTAGCGCATTGGTTTGATAGTAGCATAGTTGGGATGGACAGTAGCTAGCGCATTGGTTTGATAGTAGCATAGTTGGGATGGACAGTAGCTATTACATTGGTTAGATAGCATAGTTGGGATGGACAGTAGCTAGCACATTGGTTTGATAGCATCATAGTTGGGATGGACAATAGCTAGCGCATTGGTTTGATAGTAGCATAGTTGGGATGGACAGTAGCTATTACATTGGTTTGATAGCATAGTTGGGATGGACAGTAGCTAGCGCATTGGTTTGACAGTAGCATAGTTGGGATGGACAGTAGCTAGCGCATTGGTTTGATAGTGGCATAGTTGGGATAGACAGTAGCTAGCGCATTGTTTTGATAGTGGCATAGTTGGGATGGACAGTAGCTAGCGCATTGGTTTGATAGTAGCATAGTTGGGATGGACAGTAGCTAGCGCATTGGTTTGACAGTAGCATAGTTGGGATGGACAGTAGCTAGCGCATTGGTTTGATAGTGGCACAGTTGGGATGGACAGTAGCTGGCGCATTGGTTTGATAGCATAGTTGGGATGGACAGTAGCTAGCACATTGGTTTGATAGCATAGTTGGGATGGACAATAGCTAGCGCATTGGTTTGATAGTAGCATAGTTGGGATGGACTGTAGCTAGCGCATTGGTTTGATAGTAGCATAGTTGGGATGGACAGTAGCTATTACATTGGTTTGATAGCATAGTTGGGATGGACAGTAGCTAGCGCATTGGTTTGACAGTAGCATAGTTGGGATAGACAGTAGCTAGCGCATTGGTTTGATAGTGGCACAGTTGGGATGGACAGTAGCTGGCGCATTGGTTTGATAGCATAGTTGGGATGGACAGTAGCTAGCACATTGGTTTGATAGCATAGTTGGGATGGACAATAGCTAGCGCATTGGTTTGATAGTAGCATAGTTGGGATGGACTGTAGCTAGCGCATTGGTTTGATAGTAGCATAGTTGGGATGGACAGTAGCTATTACATTGGTTTGATAGCATAGTTGGGATGGACAGTAGCTAGCGCATTGGTTTGACAGTAGCATAGTTGGGATGGACAGTAGCTAGCGCATTGGTTTGATAGTGGCATAGTTGGGATAGACAGTAGCTAGCGCATTGTTTTGATAGTGGCATAGTTGGGATGGACAGTAGCTAGCGCATTGGTTTGATAGTAGCATAGTTGGGATGGACAGTAGCTAGCGCATTGGTTTGACAGTAGCATAGTTGGGATGGACAGTAGCTAGCGCATTGGTTTGATAGTGGCACAGTTGGGATGGACAGTAGCTGGCGCATTGGTTTGATAGCATAGTTGGGATGGACAGTAGCTAGCACATTGGTTTGATAGCATAGTTGGGATGGACAATAGCTAGCGCATTGGTTTGATAGTAGCATAGTTGGGATGGACTGTAGCTAGCGCATTGGTTTGATAGTAGCATAGTTGGGATGGACAGTAGCTATTACATTGGTTTGATAGCATAGTTGGGATGGACAGTAGCTAGCGCATTGGTTTGACAGTAGCATAGTTGGGATAGACAGTAGCTAGCGCATTGGTTTGATAGTGGCACAGTTGGGATGGACAGTAGCTGGCGCATTGGTTTGATAGCATAGTTGGGATGGACAGTAGCTAGCACATTGGTTTGATAGCATAGTTGGGATGGACAATAGCTAGCGCATTGGTTTGATAGTAGCATAGTTGGGATGGACTGTAGCTAGCGCATTGGTTTGATAGTAGCATAGTTGGGATGGACAGTAGCTATTACATTGGTTTGATAGCATAGTTGGGATGGACAGTAGCTAGCGCATTGGTTTGACAGTAGCATAGTTGGGATGGACAGTAGCTAGCGCATTGGTTTGATAGTGGCATAGTTGGGATAGACAGTAGCTAGCGCATTGTTTTGATAGTGGCATAGTTGGGATGGACAGTAGCTAGCGCATTGGTTTGATAGTAGCATAGTTGGGATGGACAATAGCTATTACATTGGTTTGATAGCATCATAGTTGGGATGGACAGTAGCTAGCGCATTGGTTTGATAGTAGCATAGTTGGGATGGACAGTAGCTAGCGCATTGGTTTGATAGTGGCATAGTTGGGATAGACAGTAGCTAGCGCATTGGTTTGATAGTGGCATAGTTGGGATGGACAGTAGCTAGCGCATTGGTTTGATAGTAGCATAGTTGGGATGGACAGTAGCTAGCACATTGGTTTGATAGCATCATAGTTGGGATGGACAGTAGCTAGCGCATTGGTTTGATAGTAGCATAGTTGGGATTGACAGTAGCTAGCGCATTGGTTTGATAGTAGCATAGTTGGGGTGGACTCTAGCTAGCGCATTGGTTTGATAGTAGCATAGTTGGGATGGACAGTAGCTAGCGCATTGGTTTGATAGTAGCATAGTTGGGATGGACAGTAGCTAGCACATTGGTTTGATGGATGGACAGTAGCTAGCACATTGGTTTGATAGTAGCATAGTTGGGATGGACAGTAGCTAGCGCATTGGTTTGATAGTAGCATAGTTGGGATGGACTGTAGCTAGCGCATTGGTTTGATAGTAGCATAGTTGGGATGGACAGTAGCTAGCGCATTGGTTTGATAGTAGCATAGTTGGGAAGGACAGTAGCTAGCGCATTGGTTTGATAGTAGCATAGTTGGGATGGACAGTAGCTAGCACATTGGTTTGATAGCATAGTTGGGATTGACAGTAGCTAGCACATTGGTTTGATAGTAGCATAGTTGGGATGGACAGTAGCTAGCACATTGGTTTGATAGTAGCATAGTTGGGATGGACAGTAGCTAGCACATTGGTTTGATGGATGGACAGTAGCTAGCACATTGGTTTGATAGTAGCATAGTTGGGATGGACAGTAGCTAGCACATTGGTTTGATAGTAGCATAGTTGGGATGGACAGTAGCTAGCACATTGGTTTGATGGATGGACAGTAGCTAGCGCATTGGTTTGATAGTAGCATAGTTGGGATGGACAGTAGCTAGCGCATTGGTTTGATAGCATAGTTGGGATGGACAGTAGCTAGCACATTGGTTTGATAGTAGCATAGTTGGGATGGACAGTAGCTAGCGCATTGGTTTGATAGCATAGCTGGGATGGACAGTAGCTAGCACATTGGTTTGATAGCAGCATAGTTGGGATGGACAGTAGCTAGCGCATTGGTTTGATAGTGGCATAGTTGGGATAGACAGTAGCTAGCGCATTAGTTTGATAGTGGCACAGTTGGGATGGACAGTAGCTGGCGCATTGGTTTGATAGCATAGTTGGGATGGACAGTAGCTAGCACATTGGTTTGATAGCATAGTTGGGATGGACAGTAGCTAGCACATTGGTTTGATAGCAGCATAGTTGGGATGGACAGTAGCTAGCACATTGGTTTGATAGTAGCATAGTTGGGATGGACAGTAGCTAGCACATTGGTTTGATAGCAGCATAGTTGGGATGGACAGTAGCTAGCACATTGGTTTGATAGTAGCATAGTTGGGATTGACAGTAGCTAGCACATTGGTTTGATAGTAGCAAAGTTGGGATGGACAGTAGCTAGCACATTGGTTTGATAGCAGCATAGTTGGGATGGACAGTAGCTAGCACATTGGTTTGATAGTAGCATAGTTGGGATGGACAGTAGCTAGCGCATTGGTTTGATAGTAGCATAGTTGGGATGGACAGTAGCTAGCGCATTGGTTTGATAGCATAGTTGGGATGGACAGTAGCTAGCACATTGGTTTGATAGCAGCATAGTTGGGATGGACAGTAGCTAGCACATTGGTTTGATGGATGGACAGTAGCTAGCACATTGGTTTGATAGTAGCATAGTTGGGATGGACAGTAGCTAGCGCATTGGTTTGATAGTAGCATAGTTGGGATGGACAGTAGCTAGCGCATTGGTTTGATAGTAGCATAGTTGGGATGGACAGTAGCTATTACATTGGTTGGATATCATAGTTGGGATGGACAATAGCTAGTGCATTGGTTTGATAGTAGCATAGTTGGGATGGACTGTAGCTAGCGCATTGGTTTGATAGTAGCATAGTTGGGATGGACAGTAGCTAGCGCATTGGTTTGATAGTAGCATAGTTGGGATGGACAGTAGCTATTACATTGGTTAGATAGCATAGTTGGGATGGACAGTAGCTAGCACATTGGTTTGATAGCATCATAGTTGGGATGGACAATAGCTAGCGCATTGGTTTGATAGTAGCATAGTTGGGATGGACAGTAGCTATTACATTGGTTTGATAGCATAGTTGGGATGGACAGTAGCTAGCGCATTGGTTTGACAGTAGCATAGTTGGGATGGACAGTAGCTAGCGCATTGGTTTGATAGTGGCATAGTTGGGATAGACAGTAGCTAGCGCATTGTTTTGATAGTGGCATAGTTGGGATGGACAGTAGCTAGCGCATTGGTTTGATAGTAGCATAGTTGGGATGGACAGTAGCTAGCGCATTGGTTTGACAGTAGCATAGTTGGGATGGACAGTAGCTAGCGCATTGGTTTGATAGTGGCATAGTTGGGATAGACAGTAGCTAGCGCATTGGTTTGATAGTGGCACAGTTGGGATGGACAGTAGCTGGCGCATTGGTTTGATAGCATAGTTGGGATGGACAGTAGCTAGCACATTGGTTTGATAGCATAGTTGGGATGGACAGTAGCTAGCACATTGGTTTGATAGCAGCATATTTGGGATGGACAGTAGCTAGCACATTGGTTTGATAGTAGCATAGTTGGGATGGACAGTAGCTAGCACATTGGTTTGATAGCAGCATAGTTGGGATGGACAGTAGCTAGCACATTGGTTTGATAGTAGCATAGTTGGGATTGACAGTAGCTAGCACATTGGTTTGATAGTAGCAAAGTTGGGATGGACAGTAGCTAGCACATTGGTTTGATAGCAGCATAGTTGGGATGGACAGTAGCTAGCACATTGGTTTGATAGTAGCATAGTTGGGATTGACAGTAGCTAGCACATTGGTTTGATAGTAGCAAAGTTGGGATGGACAGTAGCTAGCACATTGGTTTGATAGCAGCATAGTTGGGATGGACAGTAGCTAGCACATTGGTTTGATAGTAGCATAGTTGGGATGGACAGTAGCTAGCGCATTGGTTTGATAGTAGCATAGTTGGGATGGACAGTAGCTAGCGCATTGGTTTGATAGCATAGTTGGGATGGACAGTAGCTAGCACATTGGTTTGATAGCAGCATAGTTGGGATGGACAGTAGCTAGCACATTGGTTTGATGGATGGACAGTAGCTAGCACATTGGTTTGAAAGTAGCATAGTTGGGATGGACAGTAGCTAGCGCATTGGTTTGATAGTAGCATAGTTGGGATGGACAGTAGCTAGCTTATTGGTTTGATAGTAGCATAGTTGGGATGGACAGTAGCTATTACATTGGTTTGATATCATAGTTGGGATGGACAATAGCTAGCGCATTGGTTTGATAGTAGCATAGTTGGGATGGACTGTAGCTAGCGCATTGGTTTGATAGTAGCATAGTTGGGATGGACAGTAGCTATTACATTGGTTAGATAGCATAGTTGGGATGGACAGTAGCTAGCACATTGGTTTGATAGCATCATAGTTGGGATGGACAATAGCTAACGCATTGGTTTGATAGTAGCATAGTTGGGATGGACTGTAGCTAGCGCATTGGTTTGATAGTAGCATAGTTGGGATGGACAGTAGCTATTACATTGGTTTGATAGCATAGTTGGGATGGACAGTAGCTAGCGCATTGGTTTGACAGTAGCATAGTTGGGATGGACAGTAGCTAGCGCATTGGTTTGATAGTGGCATAGTTGGGATAGACAGTAGCTAGCGCATTGTTTTGATAGTGGCATAGTTGGGATGGACAGTAGCTATTACATTGGTTTGATAGCATACTTGGGATGGACAGTAGCTAGCGCATTGGTTTGACAGTAGCATAGTTGGGATGGACAGTAGCTAGTGCATTGGTTTGACAGTAGCATAGTTGGGATGGACAGTAGCTAGCGCATTGGTTTGATAGTGGCATAGCTGGGATAGACAGTAGCTAGCGCATTGGTTTGATAGTGGCACAGTTGGGATGGACAGTAGCTGGCGCATTGGTTTGATAGCATAGTTGGGATGGACAGTAGCTAGCACATTGGTTTGATAGCATAGTTGGGATGGACAGTAGCTAGCACATTGGTTTGATAGCAGCATAGTTGGGATGGACAGTAGCTAGCACATTGGTTTGATAGTAGCATAGTTGGGATGGACAGTAGCTAGCACATTGGTTTGATAGCAGCATAGTTGGGATGGACAGTAGCTAGCACATTGGTTTGATAGTAGCATAGTTGGGATTGACAGTAGCTAGCACATTGGTTTGATAGTAGCAAAGTTGGGATGGACAGTAGCTAGCACATTGGTTTGATAGCAGCATAGTTGGGATGGACAGTAGCTAGCACATTGGTTTGATAGTAGCATAGTTGGGATGGACAGTAGCTAGCGCATTGGTTTGATAGTAGCATAGTTGGGATGGACAGTAGCTAGCGCATTGGTTTGATAGTAGCATAGTTGGGATGGACTGTAGCTAGCGCATTGGTTTGATAGTAGCATAGTTGGGATGGACAGTAGCTAGCGCATTGGTTTGATAGTAGCATAGTTGGGATGGACAGTAGCTAGCGCATTGGTTTGATAGTAGCATAGTTGGGATGGACAGTAGCTAGCACATTGGTTTGATAGCATAGTTGGGATTGACAGTAGCTAGCACATTGGTTTGATAGTAGCATAGTTGGGATGGACAGTAGCTAGCACATTGGTTTGATAGTAGCATAGTTGGGATGGACAGTAGCTAGCACATTGGTTTGATAGTAGCATAGTTGGGATGGACAGTAGCTAGCGCATTGGTTTGATAGTAGCATAGTTGGGATGGACAGTAGCTAGCGCATTGGTTTGATAGCATAGTTGGGATGGACAGTAGCTAGCACATTGGTTTGATAGCAGCATAGTTGGGATGGACAGTAGCTAGCACATTGGTTTGATGGATGGACAGTAGCTAGCACATTGGTTTGATAGTAGCATAGTTGGGATGGACAGTAGCTAGCGCATTGGTTTGATAGTAGCATAGTTGGGATGGACAGTAGCTAGCGCATTGGTTTGATAGTAGCATAGTTGGGATGGACAGTAGCTATTACATTGGTTTGATATCATAGTTGGGATGGACAATAGCTAGCGCATTGGTTTGATAGTAGCATAGTTGGGATGGACTGTAGCTAGCGCATTGGTTTGATAGTAGCATAGTTGGGATGGACAGTAGCTATTACATTGGTTAGATAGCATAGTTGGGATGGACAGTAGCTAGCACATTGGTTTGATAGCATCATAGTTGGGATGGACAATAGCTAACGCATTGGTTTGATAGTAGCATAGTTGGGATGGACTGTAGCTAGCGCATTGGTTTGATAGTAGCATAGTTGGGATGGACAGTAGCTATTACATTGGTTTGATAGCATAGTTGGGATGGACAGTAGCTAGCGCATTGGTTTGACAGTAGCATAGTTGGGATGGACAGTAGCTAGCGCATTGGTTTGATAGTGGCATAGTTGGGATAGACAGTAGCTAGCGCATTGTTTTGATAGTGGCATAGTTGGGATGGACAGTAGCTATTACATTGGTTTGATAGCATACTTGGGATGGACAGTAGCTA
The DNA here is from genome assembly GCF_949987555.1 of Borostomias antarcticus. NCBI lineage: Eukaryota > Metazoa > Chordata > Actinopteri > Stomiiformes > Stomiidae > Borostomias > Borostomias antarcticus. The sequence continues at coordinate 30,908 of NW_028176286.1, forward strand.
GCGCATTGGTTTGACAGTAGCATAGTTGGGATGGACAGTAGCTAGTGCATTGGTTTGACAGTAGCATAGTTGGGATGGACAGTAGCTAGCGCATTGGTTTGATAGTGGCATAGCTGGGATAGACAGTAGCTAGCGCATTGGTTTGATAGTGGCACAGTTGGGATGGACAGTAGCTGGCGCATTGGTTTGATAGCATAGTTGGGATGGACAGTAGCTAGCACATTGGTTTGATAGCATAGTTGGGATGGACAGTAGCTAGCACATTGGTTTGATAGCAGCATAGTTGGGATGGACAGTAGCTAGCACATTGGTTTGATAGTAGCATAGTTGGGATGGACAGTAGCTAGCACATTGGTTTGATAGCAGCATAGTTGGGATGGACAGTAGCTAGCACATTGGTTTGATAGTAGCATAGTTGGGATTGACAGTAGCTAGCACATTGGTTTGATAGTAGCAAAGTTGGGATGGACAGTAGCTAGCACATTGGTTTGATAGCAGCATAGTTGGGATGGACAGTAGCTAGCACATTGGTTTGATAGTAGCATAGTTGGGATGGACAGTAGCTAGCGCATTGGTTTGATAGTAGCATAGTTGGGATGGACAGTAGCTAGCGCATTGGTTTGATAGTAGCATAGTTGGGATGGACTGTAGCTAGCGCATTGGTTTGATAGTAGCATAGTTGGGATGGACAGTAGCTAGCGCATTGGTTTGATAGTAGCATAGTTGGGATGGACAGTAGCTAGCGCATTGGTTTGATAGTAGCATAGTTGGGATGGACAGTAGCTAGCACATTGGTTTGATAGCATAGTTGGGATTGACAGTAGCTAGCACATTGGTTTGATAGTAGCATAGTTGGGATGGACAGTAGCTAGCACATTGGTTTGATAGTAGCATAGTTGGGATGGACAGTAGCTAGCACATTGGTTAGATGGATGGACAGTAGCTAGCACATTGGTTTGATAGTAGCATAGTTGGGATGGACAGTAGCTAGCACATTGGTTTGATAGTAGCATAGTTGGGATGGACAGTAGCTAGCACATTGGTTTGATGGATGGACAGTAGCTAGCGCATTGGTTTGATAGTAGCATAGTTGGGATGGACAGTAGCTAGCGCATTGGTTTGATAGCATAGTTGGGATGGACAGTAGCTAGCACATTGGTTTGATAGTAGCATAGTTGGGATGGACAGTAGCTAGCGCATTGGTTTGATAGCATAGCTGGGATGGACAGTAGCTAGCACATTGGTTTGATAGCAGCATAGTTGGGATGGACAGTAGCTAGCACATTGGTTTGATAGTAGCATAGTTGGGATTGACAGTAGCTAGCACATTGGTTTGATAGTAGCATAGTTGGGATGGACAGTAGCTAGCGCATTGGTTTGACAGTAGCATAGTTGGGATGGACAGTAGCTAGCGCATTGGTTTGATAGTGGCATAGTTGGGATAGACAGTAGCTAGCGCATTGGTTTGATAGTGGCACAGTTGGGATGGACAGTAGCTGGCGCATTGGTTTGATAGCATAGTTGGGATGGACAGTAGCTAGCACATTGGTTTGATAGCATAGTTGGGATGGACAGTAGCTAGCACATTGGTTTGATAGCAGCATAGTTGGGATGGACAGTAGCTAGCACATTGGTTTGATAGTAGCATAGTTGGGATGGACAGTAGCTAGCACATTAGTTTGATAGCAGCATAGTTGGGATGGACAGTAGCTAGCACATTGGTTTGATAGTAGCATAGTTGGGATTGACAGTAGCTAGCACATTGGTTTGATAGTAGCAAAGTTGGGATGGACAGTAGCTAGCACATTGGTTTGATAGCAGCATAGTTGGGATGGACAGTAGCTAGCACATTGGTTTGATAGTAGCATAGTTGGGATGGACAGTAGCTAGCGCATTGGTTTGATAGTAGCATAGTTGGGATGGACAGTAGCTAGCGCATTGGTTTGATAGCATAGTTGGGATGGACAGTAGCTAGCACATTGGTTTGATAGCAGCATAGTTGGGATGGACAGTAGCTAGCACATTGGTTTGATGGATGGACAGTAGCTAGCACATTGGTTTGATAGTAGCATAGTTGGGATGGACAGTAGCTAGCGCATTGGTTTGATAGTAGCATAGTTGGGATGGACAGTAGCTAGCGCATTGGTTTGATAGTAGCATAGTTGGGATGGACAGTAGCTGGCGCATTGGTTTGATATCATAGTTGGGATGGACAGTAGCTAGCACATTGGTTTGATAGCATAGTTGGGATGGACAATAGCTAGCGCATTGGTTTGATAGTAGCATAGTTGGGATGGACTGTAGCTAGCGCATTGGTTTGATAGTAGCATAGTTGGGATGGACAGTAGCTATTACATTGGTTTGATAGCATAGTTGGGATGGACAGTAGCGAGCGCATTGGTTTGACAGTAGCATAGTTGGGATAGACAGTAGCTAGCGCATTGGTTTGATAGTGGCACAGTTGGGATTGACAGTAGCTGGCGCATTGGTTTGATAGCATAGTTGGGATGGACAGTAGCTAGCACATTGGTTTGATAGCATAGTTGGGATGGACAATAGCTAGCGCATTGGTTTGATAGTAGCATAGTTGGGATGGACTGTAGCTAGCGCATTGGTTTGATAGTAGCATAGTTGGGATGGACAGTAGCTATTACATTGGTTTGATAGCATAGTTGGGATGGACAGTAGCTAGCGCATTGGTTTGACAGTAGCATAGTTGGGATAGACAGTAGCTAGCGCATTGGTTTGATAGTGGCACAGTTGGGATGGACAGTAGCTGGCGCATTGGTTTGATAGCATAGTTGGGATGGACAGTAGCTAGCACATTGGTTTGATAGCATAGTTGGGATGGACAATAGCTAGCGCATTGGTTTGATAGTAGCATAGTTGGGATGGACTGTAGCTAGCGCATTGGTTTGATAGTAGCATAGTTGGGATGGACAGTAGCTATTACATTGGTTTGATAGCATAGTTGGGATGGACAGTAGCTAGCGCATTGGTTTGACAGTAGCATAGTTGGGATGGACAGTAGCTAGCGCATTGGTTTGATAGTGGCATAGTTGGGATAGACAGTAGCTAGCGCATTGTTTTGATAGTGGCATAGTTGGGATGGACAGTAGCTAGCGCATTGGTTTGATAGTAGCATAGTTGGGATGGACAATAGCTATTACATTGGTTTGATAGCATCATAGTTGGGATTGACAGTAGCTAGCGCATTGGTTTGATAGTAGCATAGTTGGGATGGACAGTAGCTAGCGCATTGGTTTGATAGTAGCATAGTTGGGATGGACAGTAGCTATTACATTGGTTTGATAGCATAGTTGGGATGGACAGTAGCTAGCGCATTGGTTTGACAGTAGCATAGTTGGGATGGACAGTAGCTAGCGCATTGGTTTGATAGTGGCATAGTTGGGATAGACAGTAGCTAGCGCATTGTTTTGATAGTGGCATAGTTGGGATGGACAGTAGCTAGCGCATTGGTTTGATAGTAGCATAGTTGGGATGGACAATAGCTATTACATTGGTTTGATAGCATCATAGTTGGGATGGACAGTAGCTAGCGCATTGGTTTGATAGTAGCATAGTTGGGATGGACAGTAGCTAGCGCATTGGTTTGATAGTGGCATAGTTGGGATAGACAGTAGCTAGCGCATTGGTTTGATAGTGGCATAGTTGGGATGGACAGTAGCTAGCGCATTGGTTTGATAGTAGCAAAGTTGGGATGGACAGTAGCTAGCACATTGGTTTGATAGCAGCATAGTTGGGATGGACAGTAGCTAGCACATTGGTTTGATAGTAGCATAGTTGGGATGGACAGTAGCTAGCGCATTGGTTTGATAGTAGCATAGTTGGGATGGACAGTAGCTATTACATTGGTTTGATATCATAGTTGGGATGGACAATAGCTAGCGCATTGGTTTGATAGTAGCATAGTTGGGATGGACTGTAGCTAGCGCATTGGTTTGATAGTAGCATAGTTGGGATGGACAGTAGCTAGCGCATTGGTTTGATAGTAGCATAGTTGGGATGGACAGTAGCTATTACATTGGTTAGATAGCATAGTTGGGATGGACAGTAGCTAGCACATTGGTTTGATAGCATCATAGTTGGGATGGACAATAGCTAGCGCATTGGTTTGATAGTAGCATAGTTGGGATGGACAGTAGCTATTACATTGGTTTGATAGCATAGTTGGGATGGACAGTAGCTAGCGCATTGGTTTGACAGTAGCATAGTTGGGATGGACAGTAGCTAGCGCATTGGTTTGATAGTGGCATAGTTGGGATAGACAGTAGCTAGCGCATTGTTTTGATAGTGGCATAGTTGGGATGGACAGTAGCTAGCGCATTGGTTTGATAGTAGCATAGTTGGGATGGACAGTAGCTAGCGCATTGGTTTGACAGTAGCATAGTTGGGATGGACAGTAGCTAGCGCATTGGTTTGATAGTGGCACAGTTGGGATGGACAGTAGCTGGCGCATTGGTTTGATAGCATAGTTGGGATGGACAGTAGCTAGCACATTGGTTTGATAGCATAGTTGGGATGGACAATAGCTAGCGCATTGGTTTGATAGTAGCATAGTTGGGATGGACTGTAGCTAGTGCATTGGTTTGATAGTAGCATAGTTGGGATGGACAGTAGCTATTACATTGGTTTGATAGCATAGTTGGGATGGACAGTAGCTAGCGCATTGGTTTGACAGTAGCATAGTTGGGATAGACAGTAGCTAGCGCATTGGTTTGATAGTGGCACAGTTGGGATGGACAGTAGCTGGCGCATTGGTTTGATAGCATAGTTGGGATGGACAGTAGCTAGCACATTGGTTTGATAGCATAGTTGGGATGGACAATAGCTAGCGCATTGGTTTGATAGTAGCATAGTTGGGATGGACTGTAGCTAGCGCATTGGTTTGATAGTAGCATAGTTGGGATGGACAGTAGCTATTACATTGGTTTGATAGCATAGTTGGGATGGACAGTAGCTAGCGCATTGGTTTGACAGTAGCATAGTTGGGATGGACAGTAGCTAGCGCATTGGTTTGATAGTGGCATAGTTGGGATAGACAGTAGCTAGCGCATTGTTTTGATAGTGGCATAGTTGGGATGGACAGTAGCTAGCGCATTGGTTTGATAGTAGCATAGTTGGGATGGACAATAGCTATTACATTGGTTTGATAGCATCATAGTTGGGATGGACAGTAGCTAGCGCATTGGTTTGATAGTAGCATAGTTGGGATGGACAGTAGCTAGCGCATTGGTTTGATAGTGGCATAGTTGGGATAGACAGTAGCTAGCGCATTGGTTTGATAGTGGCATAGTTGGGATGGACAGTAGCTAGCGCATTGGTTTGATAGTAGCATAGTTGGGATGGACAGTAGCTAGCACATTGGTTTGATAGCATCATAGTTGGGATGGACAGTAGCTAGCGCATTGGTTTGATAGTAGCATAGTTGGGATTGACAGTAGCTAGCGCATTGGTTTGATAGTAGCATAGTTGGGGTGGACTCTAGCTAGCGCATTGGTTTGATAGTAGCATAGTTGGGATGGACAGTAGCTAGCGCATTGGTTTGATAGTAGCATAGTTGGGATGGACAGTAGCTAGCACATTGGTTTGATGGATGGACAGTAGCTAGCACATTGGTTTGATAGTAGCATAGTTGGGATGGACAGTAGCTAGCGCATTGGTTTGATAGTAGCATAGTTGGGATGGACTGTAGCTAGCGCATTGGTTTGATAGTAGCATAGTTGGGATGGACAGTAGCTAGCGCATTGGTTTGATAGTAGAATAGTTGGGATGGACAGTAGCTAGCGCATTGGTTTGATAGTAGCATAGTTGGGATGGACAGTAGCTAGCACATTGGTTTGATAGCATAGTTGGGATTGACAGTAGCTAGCACATTGGTTTGATAGTAGCATAGTTGGGATGGACAGTAGCTAGCACATTGGTTTGATAGTAGCATAGTTGGGATGGACAGTAGCTAGCACATTGGTTTGATGGATGGACAGTAGCTAGCACATTGGTTTGATAGTAGCATAGTTGGGATGGACAGTAGCTAGCACATTGGTTTGATAGTAGCATAGTTGGGATGGACAGTAGCTAGCACATTGGTTTGATGGATGGACAGTAGCTAGCGCATTGGTTTGATAGTAGCATAGTTGGGATGGACAGTAGCTAGCGCATTGGTTTGATAGCATAGTTGGGATGGACAGTAGCTAGCACATTGGTTTGATAGTAGCATAGTTGGGATGGACAGTAGCTAGCGCATTGGTTTGATAGCATAGCTGGGATGGACAGTAGCTAGCACATTGGTTTGATAGCAGCATAGTTGGGATGGACAGTAGCTAGCGCATTGGTTTGATAGTGGCATAGTTGGGATAGACAGTAGCTAGCGCATTGGTTTGATAGTGGCACAGTTGGGATGGACAGTAGCTGGCGCATTGGTTTGATAGCATAGTTGGGATGGACAGTAGCTAGCACATTGGTTTGATAGCATAGTTGGGATGGACAGTAGCTAGCACATTGGTTTGATAGCAGCATAGTTGGGATGGACAGTAGCTAGCACATTGGTTTGATAGTAGCATAGTTGGGATGGACAGTAGCTAGCACATTGGTTTGATAGCAGCATAGTTGGGATGGACAGTAGCTAGCACATTGGTTTGATAGTAGCATAGTTGGGATTGACAGTAGCTAGCACATTGGTTTGATAGTAGCAAAGTTGGGATGGACAGTAGCTAGCACATTGGTTTGATAGCAGCATAGTTGGGATGGACAGTAGCTAGCACATTGGTTTGATAGTAGCATAGTTGGGATGGACAGTAGCTAGCGCATTGGTTTGATAGTAGCATAGTTGGGATGGACAGTAGCTAGCGCATTGGTTTGATAGCATAGTTGGGATGGACAGTAGCTAGCACATTGGTTTGATAGCAGCATAGTTGGGATGGACAGTAGCTAGCACATTGGTTTGATGGATGGACAGTAGCTAGCACATTGGTTTGATAGTAGCATAGTTGGGATGGACAGTAGCTAGCGCATTGGTTTGATAGTAGCATAGTTGGGATGGACAGTAGCTAGCGCATTGGTTTGATAGTAGCATAGTTGGGATGGACAGTAGCTATTACATTGGTTGGATATCATAGTTGGGATGGACAATAGCTAGCGCATTGGTTTGATAGTAGCATAGTTGGGATGGACTGTAGCTAGCGCATTGGTTTGATAGTAGCATAGTTGGGATGGACAGTAGCTAGCGCATTGGTTTGATAGTAGCATAGTTGGGATGGACAGTAGCTATTACATTGGTTAGATAGCATAGTTGGGATGGACAGTAGCTAGCACATTGGTTTGATAGCATCATAGTTGGGATGGACAATAGCTAGCGCATTGGTTTGATAGTAGCATAGTTGGGATGGACAGTAGCTATTACATTGGTTTGATAGCATAGTTGGGATGGACAGTAGCTAGCGCATTGGTTTGACAGTAGCATAGTTGGGATGGACAGTAGCTAGCGCATTGGTTTGATAGTGGCATAGTTGGGATAGACAGTAGCTAGCGCATTGTTTTGATAGTGGCATAGTTGGGATGGACAGTAGCTAGCGCATTGGTTTGATAGTAGCATAGTTGGGATGGACAGTAGCTAGCGCATTGGTTTGACAGTAGCATAGTTGGGATGGACAGTAGCTAGCGCATTGGTTTGATAGTGGCATAGTTGGGATAGACAGTAGCTAGCGCATTGGTTTGATAGTGGCACAGTTGGGATGGACAGTAGCTGGCGCATTGGTTTGATAGCATAGTTGGGATGGACAGTAGCTAGCACATTGGTTTGATAGCATAGTTGGGATGGACAGTAGCTAGCACATTGGTTTGATAGCAGCATATTTGGGATGGACAGTAGCTAGCACATTGGTTTGATAGTAGCATAGTTGGGATGGACAGTAGCTAGCACATTGGTTTGATAGCAGCATAGTTGGGATGGACAGTAGCTAGCACATTGGTTTGATAGTAGCATAGTTGGGATTGACAGTAGCTAGCACATTGGTTTGATAGTAGCAAAGTTGGGATGGACAGTAGCTAGCACATTGGTTTGATAGCAGCATAGTTGGGATGGACAGTAGCTAGCACATTGGTTTGATAGTAGCATAGTTGGGATTGACAGTAGCTAGCACATTGGTTTGATAGTAGCAAAGTTGGGATGGACAGTAGCTAGCACATTGGTTTGATAGCAGCATAGTTGGGATGGACAGTAGCTAGCACATTGGTTTGATAGTAGCATAGTTGGGATGGACAGTAGCTAGCGCATTGGTTTGATAGTAGCATAGTTGGGATGGACAGTAGCTAGCGCATTGGTTTGATAGCATAGTTGGGATGGACAGTAGCTAGCACATTGGTTTGATAGCAGCATAGTTGGGATGGACAGTAGCTAGCACATTGGTTTGATGGATGGACAGTAGCTAGCACATTGGTTTGATAGTAGCATAGTTGGGATGGACAGTAGCTAGCGCATTGGTTTGATAGTAGCATAGTTGGGATGGACAGTAGCTAGCGCATTGGTTTGATAGTAGCATAGTTGGGATGGACAGTAGCTATTACATTGGTTTGATATCATAGTTGGGATGGACAATAGCTAGCGCATTGGTTTGATAGTAGCATAGTTGGGATGGACTGTAGCTAGCGCATTGGTTTGATAGTAGCATAGTTGGGATGGACAGTAGCTATTACATTGGTTAGATAGCATAGTTGGGATGGACAGTAGCTAGCACATTGGTTTGATAGCATCATAGTTGGGATGGACAATAGCTAGCGCATTGGTTTGATAGTAGCATAGTTGGGATGGACTGTAGCTAGCGCATTGGTTTGATAGTAGCATAGTTGGGATGGACAGTAGCTATTACATTGGTTTGATAGCATAGTTGGGATGGACAGTAGCTAGCGCATTGGTTTGACAGTAGCATAGTTGGGATGGACAGTAGCTAGCGCATTGGTTTGATAGTGGCATAGTTGGGATAGACAGTAGCTAGCGCATTGTTTTGATAGTGGCATAGTTGGGATGGACAGTAGCTATTACATTGGTTTGATAGCATACTTGGGATGGACAGTAGCTAGCGCATTGGTTTGACAGTAGCATAGTTGGGATGGACAGTAGCTAGTGCATTGGTTTGACAGTAGCATAGTTGGGATGGACAGTAGCTAGCGCATTGGTTTGATAGTGGCATAGTTGGGATAGACAGTAGCTAGCGCATTGTTTTGATAGTGGCATAGTTGGGATGGACAGTAGCTAGCGCATTGGTTTGATAGTAGCATAGTTGGGATGGACAATAGCTATTACATTGGTTTGATAGCATCATAGTTGGGATTGACAGTAGCTAGCGCATTGGTTTGATAGTAGCATAGTTGGGATGGACAGTAGCTAGCGCATTGGTTTGATAGTAGCATAGTTGGGATGGACAGTAGCTATTACATTGGTTTGATAGCATAGTTGGGATGGACAGTAGCTAGCGCATTGGTTTGACAGTAGCATAGTTGGGATGGACAGTAGCTAGCGCATTGGTTTGATAGTGGCATAGTTGGGATAGACAGTAGCTAGCGCATTGTTTTGATAGTGGCATAGTTGGGATGGACAGTAGCTAGCGCATTGGTTTGATAGTAGCATAGTTGGGATGGACAATAGCTATTACATTGGTTTGATAGCATCATAGTTGGGATGGACAGTAGCTAGCGCATTGGTTTGATAGTAGCATAGTTGGGATGGACAGTAGCTAGCGCATTGGTTTGATAGTGGCATAGTTGGGATAGACAGTAGCTAGCGCATTGGTTTGATAGTGGCATAGTTGGGATGGACAGTAGCTAGCGCATTGGTTTGATAGTAGCAAAGTTGGGATGGACAGTAGCTAGCACATTGGTTTGATAGCAGCATAGTTGGGATGGACAGTAGCTAGCACATTGGTTTGATAGTAGCATAGTTGGGATGGACAGTAGCTAGCGCATTGGTTTGATAGTAGCATAGTTGGGATGGACAGTAGCTATTACATTGGTTTGATATCATAGTTGGGATGGACAATAGCTAGCGCATTGGTTTGATAGTAGCATAGTTGGGATGGACTGTAGCTAGCGCATTGGTTTGATAGTAGCATAGTTGGGATGGACAGTAGCTAGCGCATTGGTTTGATAGTAGCATAGTTGGGATGGACAGTAGCTATTACATTGGTTAGATAGCATAGTTGGGATGGACAGTAGCTAGCACATTGGTTTGATAGCATCATAGTTGGGATGGACAATAGCTAGCGCATTGGTTTGATAGTAGCATAGTTGGGATGGACAGTAGCTATTACATTGGTTTGATAGCATAGTTGGGATGGACAGTAGCTAGCGCATTGGTTTGACAGTAGCATAGTTGGGATGGACAGTAGCTAGCGCATTGGTTTGATAGTGGCATAGTTGGGATAGACAGTAGCTAGCGCATTGTTTTGATAGTGGCATAGTTGGGATGGACAGTAGCTAGCGCATTGGTTTGATAGTAGCATAGTTGGGATGGACAGTAGCTAGCGCATTGGTTTGACAGTAGCATAGTTGGGATGGACAGTAGCTAGCGCATTGGTTTGATAGTGGCACAGTTGGGATGGACAGTAGCTGGCGCATTGGTTTGATAGCATAGTTGGGATGGACAGTAGCTAGCACATTGGTTTGATAGCATAGTTGGGATGGACAATAGCTAGCGCATTGGTTTGATAGTAGCATAGTTGGGATGGACTGTAGCTAGCGCATTGGTTTGATAGTAGCATAGTTGGGATGGACAGTAGCTATTACATTGGTTTGATAGCATAGTTGGGATGGACAGTAGCTAGCGCATTGGTTTGACAGTAGCATAGTTGGGATAGACAGTAGCTAGCGCATTGGTTTGATAGTGGCACAGTTGGGATGGACAGTAGCTGGCGCATTGGTTTGATAGCATAGTTGGGATGGACAGTAGCTAGCACATTGGTTTGATAGCATAGTTGGGATGGACAATAGCTAGCGCATTGGTTTGATAGTAGCATAGTTGGGATGGACTGTAGCTAGCGCATTGGTTTGATAGTAGCATAGTTGGGATGGACAGTAGCTATTACATTGGTTTGATAGCATAGTTGGGATGGACAGTAGCTAGCGCATTGGTTTGACAGTAGCATAGTTGGGATGGACAGTAGCTAGCGCATTGGTTTGATAGTGGCATAGTTGGGATAGACAGTAGCTAGCGCATTGTTTTGATAGTGGCATAGTTGGGATGGACAGTAGCTAGCGCATTGGTTTGATAGTAGCATAGTTGGGATGGACAATAGCTATTACATTGGTTTGATAGCATCATAGTTGGGATGGACAGTAGCTAGCGCATTGGTTTGATAGTAGCATAGTTGGGATGGACAGTAGCTAGCGCATTGGTTTGATAGTGGCATAGTTGGGATAGACAGTAGCTAGCGCATTGGTTTGATAGTGGCATAGTTGGGATGGACAGTAGCTAGCGCATTGGTTTGATAGTAGCATAGTTGGGATGGACAGTAGCTAGCACATTGGTTTGATAGCATCATAGTTGGGATGGACAGTAGCTAGCGCATTGGTTTGATAGTAGCATAGTTGGGATTGACAGTAGCTAGCGCATTGGTTTGATAGTAGCATAGTTGGGGTGGACTCTAGCTAGCGCATTGGTTTGATAGTAGCATAGTTGGGATGGACAGTAGCTAGCGCATTGGTTTGATAGTAGCATAGTTGGGATGGACAGTAGCTAGCACATTGGTTTGATGGATGGACAGTAGCTAGCACATTGGTTTGATAGTAGCATAGTTGGGATGGACAGTAGCTAGCGCATTGGTTTGATAGTAGCATAGTTGGGATGGACTGTAGCTAGCGCATTGGTTTGATAGTAGCATAGTTGGGATGGACAGTAGCTAGCGCATTGGTTTGATAGTAGAATAGTTGGGATGGACAGTAGCTAGCGCATTGGTTTGATAGTAGCATAGTTGGGATGGACAGTAGCTAGCACATTGGTTTGATAGCATAGTTGGGATTGACAGTAGCTAGCACATTGGTTTGATAGTAGCATAGTTGGGATGGACAGTAGCTAGCACATTGGTTTGATAGTAGCATAGTTGGGATGGACAGTAGCTAGCACATTGGTTTGATGGATGGACAGTAGCTAGCACATTGGTTTGATAGTAGCATAGTTGGGATGGACAGTAGCTAGCACATTGGTTTGATAGTAGCATAGTTGGGATGGACAGTAGCTAGCACATTGGTTTGATGGATGGACAGTAGCTAGCGCATTGGTTTGATAGTAGCATAGTTGGGATGGACAGTAGCTAGCGCATTGGTTTGATAGCATAGTTGGGATGGACAGTAGCTAGCACATTGGTTTGATAGTAGCATAGTTGGGATGGACAGTAGCTAGCGCATTGGTTTGATAGCATAGCTGGGATGGACAGTAGCTAGCACATTGGTTTGATAGCAGCATAGTTGGGATGGACAGTAGCTAGCGCATTGGTTTGATAGTGGCATAGTTGGGATAGACAGTAGCTAGCGCATTGGTTTGATAGTGGCACAGTTGGGATGGACAGTAGCTGGCGCATTGGTTTGATAGCATAGTTGGGATGGACAGTAGCTAGCACATTGGTTTGATAGCATAGTTGGGATGGACAGTAGCTAGCACATTGGTTTGATAGCAGCATAGTTGGGATGGACAGTAGCTAGCACATTGGTTTGATAGTAGCATAGTTGGGATGGACAGTAGCTAGCACATTGGTTTGATAGCAGCATAGTTGGGATGGACAGTAGCTAGCACATTGGTTTGATAGTAGCATAGTTGGGATTGACAGTAGCTAGCACATTGGTTTGATAGTAGCAAAGTTGGGATGGACAGTAGCTAGCACATTGGTTTGATAGCAGCATAGTTGGGATGGACAGTAGCTAGCACATTGGTTTGATAGTAGCATAGTTGGGATGGACAGTAGCTAGCGCATTGGTTTGATAGTAGCATAGTTGGGATGGACAGTAGCTAGCGCATTGGTTTGATAGCATAGTTGGGATGGACAGTAGCTAGCACATTGGTTTGATAGCAGCATAGTTGGGATGGACAGTAGCTAGCACATTGGTTTGATGGATGGACAGTAGCTAGCACATTGGTTTGATAGTAGCATAGTTGGGATGGACAGTAGCTAGCGCATTGGTTTGATAGTAGCATAGTTGGGATGGACAGTAGCTAGCGCATTGGTTTGATAGTAGCATAGTTGGGATGGACAGTAGCTATTACATTGGTTGGATATCATAGTTGGGATGGACAATAGCTAGCGCATTGGTTTGATAGTAGCATAGTTGGGATGGACTGTAGCTAGCGCATTGGTTTGATAGTAGCATAGTTGGGATGGACAGTAGCTAGCGCATTGGTTTGATAGTAGCATAGTTGGGATGGACAGTAGCTATTACATTGGTTAGATAGCATAGTTGGGATGGACAGTAGCTAGCACATTGGTTTGATAGCATCATAGTTGGGATGGACAATAGCTAGCGCATTGGTTTGATAGTAGCATAGTTGGGATGGACAGTAGCTATTACATTGGTTTGATAGCATAGTTGGGATGGACAGTAGCTAGCGCATTGGTTTGACAGTAGCATAGTTGGGATGGACAGTAGCTAGCGCATTGGTTTGATAGTGGCATAGTTGGGATAGACAGTAGCTAGCGCATTGTTTTGATAGTGGCATAGTTGGGATGGACAGTAGCTAGCGCATTGGTTTGATAGTAGCATAGTTGGGATGGACAGTAGCTAGCGCATTGGTTTGACAGTAGCATAGTTGGGATGGACAGTAGCTAGCGCATTGGTTTGATAGTGGCATAGTTGGGATAGACAGTAGCTAGCGCATTGGTTTGATAGTGGCACAGTTGGGATGGACAGTAGCTGGCGCATTGGTTTGATAGCATAGTTGGGATGGACAGTAGCTAGCACATTGGTTTGATAGCATAGTTGGGATGGACAGTAGCTAGCACATTGGTTTGATAGCAGCATATTTGGGATGGACAGTAGCTAGCACATTGGTTTGATAGTAGCATAGTTGGGATGGACAGTAGCTAGCACATTGGTTTGATAGCAGCATAGTTGGGATGGACAGTAGCTAGCACATTGGTTTGATAGTAGCATAGTTGGGATTGACAGTAGCTAGCACATTGGTTTGATAGTAGCAAAGTTGGGATGGACAGTAGCTAGCACATTGGTTTGATAGCAGCATAGTTGGGATGGACAGTAGCTAGCACATTGGTTTGATAGTAGCATAGTTGGGATTGACAGTAGCTAGCACATTGGTTTGATAGTAGCAAAGTTGGGATGGACAGTAGCTAGCACATTGGTTTGATAGCAGCATAGTTGGGATGGACAGTAGCTAGCACATTGGTTTGATAGTAGCATAGTTGGGATGGACAGTAGCTAGCGCATTGGTTTGATAGTAGCATAGTTGGGATGGACAGTAGCTAGCGCATTGGTTTGATAGCATAGTTGGGATGGACAGTAGCTAGCACATTGGTTTGATAGCAGCATAGTTGGGATGGACAGTAGCTAGCACATTGGTTTGATGGATGGACAGTAGCTAGCACATTGGTTTGATAGTAGCATAGTTGGGATGGACAGTAGCTAGCGCATTGGTTTGATAGTAGCATAGTTGGGATGGACAGTAGCTAGCGCATTGGTTTGATAGTAGCATAGTTGGGATGGACAGTAGCTATTACATTGGTTTGATATCATAGTTGGGATGGACAATAGCTAGCGCATTGGTTTGATAGTAGCATAGTTGGGATGGACTGTAGCTAGCGCATTGGTTTGATAGTAGCATAGTTGGGATGGACAGTAGCTATTACATTGGTTAGATAGCATAGTTGGGATGGACAGTAGCTAGCACATTGGTTTGATAGCATCATAGTTGGGATGGACAATAGCTAGCGCATTGGTTTGATAGTAGCATAGTTGGGATGGACTGTAGCTAGCGCATTGGTTTGATAGTAGCATAGTTGGGATGGACAGTAGCTATTACATTGGTTTGATAGCATAGTTGGGATGGACAGTAGCTAGCGCATTGGTTTGATAGTAGCATAGTTGGGATGGACTGTAGCTAGCGCATTGGTTTGATAGTAGCATAGTTGGGATGGACAGTAGCTATTACATTGGTTAGATAGCATAGTTGGGATGGACAGTAGCTATTACATTGGTTGGATATCATAGTTGGGATGGACAATAGCTAGCGCATTGGTTTGATAGTAGCATAGTTGGGATGGACTGTAGCTAGCGCATTGGTTTGATAGTAGCATAGTTGGGATGGACAGTAGCTAGCGCATTGGTTTGATAGTAGCATAGTTGGGATGGACAGTAGCTATTACATTGGTTAGATAGCATAGTTGGGATGGACAGTAGCTAGCACATTGGTTTGATAGCATCATAGTTGGGATGGACAATAGCTAGCGCATTGGTTTGATAGTAGCATAGTTGGGATGGACAGTAGCTATTACATTGGTTTGATAGCATAGTTGGGATGGACAGTAGCTAGCGCATTGGTTTGACAGTAGCATAGTTGGGATGGACAGTAGCTAGCGCATTGGTTTGATAGTGGCATAGTTGGGATAGACAGTAGCTAGCGCATTGTTTTGATAGTGGCATAGTTGGGATGGACAGTAGCTAGCGCATTGGTTTGATAGTAGCATAGTTGGGATGGACAGTAGCTAGCGCATTGGTTTGACAGTAGCATAGTTGGGATGGACAGTAGCTAGCGCATTGGTTTGATAGTGGCATAGTTGGGATAGACAGTAGCTAGCGCATTGGTTTGATAGTGGCACAGTTGGGATGGACAGTAGCTGGCGCATTGGTTTGATAGCATAGTTGGGATGGACAGTAGCTAGCACATTGGTTTGATAGCATAGTTGGGATGGACAGTAGCTAGCACATTGGTTTGATAGCAGCATATTTGGGATGGACAGTAGCTAGCACATTGGTTTGATAGTAGCATAGTTGGGATGGACAGTAGCTAGCACATTGGTTTGATAGCAGCATAGTTGGGATGGACAGTAGCTAGCACATTGGTTTGATAGTAGCATAGTTGGGATTGACAGTAGCTAGCACATTGGTTTGATAGTAGCAAAGTTGGGATGGACAGTAGCTAGCACATTGGTTTGATAGCAGCATAGTTGGGATGGACAGTAGCTAGCACATTGGTTTGATAGTAGCATAGTTGGGATTGACAGTAGCTAGCACATTGGTTTGATAGTAGCAAAGTTGGGATGGACAGTAGCTAGCACATTGGTTTGATAGCAGCATAGTTGGGATGGACAGTAGCTAGCACATTGGTTTGATAGTAGCATAGTTGGGATGGACAGTAGCTAGCGCATTGGTTTGATAGTAGCATAGTTGGGATGGACAGTAGCTAGCGCATTGGTTTGATAGCATAGTTGGGATGGACAGTAGCTAGCACATTGGTTTGATAGCAGCATAGTTGGGATGGACAGTAGCTAGCACATTGGTTTGATGGATGGACAGTAGCTAGCACATTGGTTTGATAGTAGCATAGTTGGGATGGACAGTAGCTAGCGCATTGGTTTGATAGTAGCATAGTTGGGATGGACAGTAGCTAGCGCATTGGTTTGATAGTAGCATAGTTGGGATGGACAGTAGCTATTACATTGGTTTGATATCATAGTTGGGATGGACAATAGCTAGCGCATTGGTTTGATAGTAGCATAGTTGGGATGGACTGTAGCTAGCGCATTGGTTTGATAGTAGCATAGTTGGGATGGACAGTAGCTATTACATTGGTTAGATAGCATAGTTGGGATGGACAGTAGCTAGCACATTGGTTTGATAGCATCATAGTTGGGATGGACAATAGCTAGCGCATTGGTTTGATAGTAGCATAGTTGGGATGGACTGTAGCTAGCGCATTGGTTTGATAGTAGCATAGTTGGGATGGACAGTAGCTATTACATTGGTTTGATAGCATAGTTGGGATGGACAGTAGCTAGCGCATTGGTTTGACAGTAGCATAGTTGGGATGGACAGTAGCTAGCGCATTGGTTTGATAGTGGCATAGTTGGGATAGACAGTAGCTAGCGCATTGTTTTGATAGTGGCATAGTTGGGATGGACAGTAGCTATTACATTGGTTTGATAGCATACTTGGGATGGACAGTAGCTAGCGCATTGGTTTGACAGTAGCATAGTTGGGATGGACAGTAGCTAGTGCATTGGTTTGACAGTAGCATAGTTGGGATGGACAGTAGCTAGCGCATTGGTTTGATAGTGGCATAGCTGGGATAGACAGTAGCTAGCGCATTGGTTTGATAGTGGCACAGTTGGGATGGACAGTAGCTGGCGCATTGGTTTGATAGCATAGTTGGGATGGACAGTAGCTAGCACATTGGTTTGATAGCATAGTTGGGATGGACAGTAGCTAGCACATTGGTTTGATAGCAGCATAGTTGGGATGGACAGTAGCTAGCACATTGGTTTGATAGTAGCATAGTTGGGATGGACAGTAGCTAGCACATTGGTTTGATAGCAGCATAGTTGGGATGGACAGTAGCTAGCACATTGGTTTGATAGTAGCATAGTTGGGATTGACAGTAGCTAGCACATTGGTTTGATAGTAGCAAAGTTGGGATGGACAGTAGCTAGCACATTGGTTTGATAGCAGCATAGTTGGGATGGACAGTAGCTAGCACATTGGTTTGATAGTAGCATAGTTGGGATGGACAGTAGCTAGCGCATTGGTTTGATAGTAGCATAGTTGGGATGGACAGTAGCTAGCGCATTGGTTTGATAGTAGCATAGTTGGGATGGACTGTAGCTAGCGCATTGGTTTGATAGTAGCATAGTTGGGATGGACAGTAGCTAGCGCATTGGTTTGATAGTAGCATAGTTGGGATGGACAGTAGCTAGCGCATTGGTTTGATAGTAGCATAGTTGGGATGGACAGTAGCTAGCACATTGGTTTGATAGCATAGTTGGGATTGACAGTAGCTAGCACATTGGTTTGATAGTAGCATAGTTGGGATGGACAGTAGCTAGCACATTGGTTAGATGGATGGACAGTAGCTAGCACATTGGTTTGATAGTAGCATAGTTGGGATGGACAGTAGCTAGCACATTGGTTTGATAGTAGCATAGTTGGGATGGACAGTAGCTAGCACATTGGTTTGATGGATGGACAGTAGCTAGCGCATTGGTTTGATAGTAGCATAGTTGGGATGGACAGTAGCTAGCGCATTGGTTTGATAGCATAGTTGGGATGGACAGTAGCTAGCACATTGGTTTGATAGTAGCATAGTTGGGATGGACAGTAGCTAGCGCATTGGTTTGATAGCATAGCTGGGATGGACAGTAGCTAGCACATTGGTTTGATAGCAGCATAGTTGGGATGGACAGTAGCTAGCACATTGGTTTGATAGTAGCATAGTTGGGATTGACAGTAGCTAGCACATTGGTTTGATAGTAGCATAGTTGGGATGGACAGTAGCTAGCGCATTGGTTTGACAGTAGCATAGTTGGGATGGACAGTAGCTAGCGCATTGGTTTGATAGTGGCATAGTTGGGATAGACAGTAGCTAGCGCATTGGTTTGATAGTGGCACAGTTGGGATGGACAGTAGCTGGCGCATTGGTTTGATAGCATAGTTGGGATGGACAGTAGCTAGCTCATTGGTTTGATAGCATAGTTGGGATGGACAGTAGCTAGCACATTGGTTTGATAGCAGCATAGTTGGGATGGACAGTAGCTAGCACATTGGTTTGATAGTAGCATAGTTGGGATGGACAGTAGCTAGCACATTAGTTTGATAGCAGCATAGTTGGGATGGACAGTAGCTAGCACATTGGTTTGATAGTAGCATAGTTGGGATTGACAGTAGCTAGCACATTGGTTTGATAGTAGCAAAGTTGGGATGGACAGTAGCTAGCACATTAATTTGATAGCAGCATAGTTGGGATGGACAGTAGCTAGCACATTGGTTTGATAGTAGCATAGTTGGGATGGACAGTAGCTAGCGCATTGGTTTGATAGTAGCATAGTTGGGATGGACAGTAGCTAGCGCATTGGTTTGATAGCATAGTTGGGATGGACAGTAGCTAGCACATTGGTTTGATAGCAGCATAGTTGGGATGGACAGTAGCTAGCACATTGGTTTGATGGATGGACAGTAGCTAGCACATTGGTTTGATAGTAGCATAGTTGGGATGGACAGTAGCTAGCGCATTGGTTTGATAGTAGCATAGTTGGGATGGACAGTAGCTAGCGCATTGGTTTGATAGTAGCATAGTTGGGATGGACAGTAGCTATTACATTGGTTTGATATCATAGTTGGGATGGACAATAGCTAGCGCATTGGTTTGATAGTAGCATAGTTGGGATGGACTGTAGCTAGCGCATTGGTTTAATAGTAGCATAGTTGGGATGGACAGTAGCTAGCGCATTGGTTTGATAGTAGCATAGTTGGGATGGACAGTAGCTATTACATTGTTTAGATAGCATAGTTGGGATGGACAGTAGCTAGCACATTGGTTTGATAGCATCATAGTTGGGATGGACAATAGCTAGCGCATTGGTTTGATAGTAGCATAGTTGGGATGGACTGTAGCTAGCGCATTGGTTTGATAGTAGCATAGTTGGGATGGACAGTAGCTATTACATTGGTTTGATAGCATAGTTGGGATGGACAGTAGCTAGCGCATTGGTTTGACAGTAGCATAGTTGGGATGGACAGTAGCTAGCGCATTGGTTTGATAGTGGCATAGTTGGGATAGACAGTAGCTAGCGCATTGTTTTGATAGTGGCATAGTTGGGATGGACAGTAGCTAGCGCATTGGTTTGATAGTAGCATAGTTGGGATGGACAGTAGCTAGCGCATTGGTTTGACAGTAGCATAGTTGGGATGGACAGTAGCTAGCGCATTGGTTTGATAGCATAGTTGGGATGGAC
Source organism: Borostomias antarcticus (assembly GCF_949987555.1). Classification (NCBI taxonomy): domain Eukaryota; kingdom Metazoa; phylum Chordata; class Actinopteri; order Stomiiformes; family Stomiidae; genus Borostomias; species Borostomias antarcticus. Next base: position 50,866 of record NW_028176286.1, read on the forward strand.
AGTAGCTAGCGCATTGGTTTGACAGTAGCATAGTTGGGATGGACAGTAGCTAGCGCATTGGTTTGATAGTGGCATAGTTGGGATAGACAGTAGCTAGCGCATTGGTTTGATAGTGGCACAGTTGGGATGGACAGTAGCTGGCGCATTGGTTTGATAGCATAGTTGGGATGGACAGTAGCTAGCACATTGGTTTGATAGCATAGTTGGGATGGACAGTAGCTAGCACATTGGTTTGATAGCAGCATAGTTGGGATGGACAGTAGCTAGCACATTGGTTTGATAGTAGCATAGTTGGGATGGACAGTAGCTAGCACATTAGTTTGATAGCAGCATAGTTGGGATGGACAGTAGCTAGCACATTGGTTTGATAGTAGCATAGTTGGGATTGACAGTAGCTAGCACATTGGTTTGATAGTAGCAAAGTTGGGATGGACAGTAGCTAGCACATTGGTTTGATAGCAGCATAGTTGGGATGGACAGTAGCTAGCACATTGGTTTGATAGTAGCATAGTTGGGATGGACAGTAGCTAGCGCATTGGTTTGATAGTAGCATAGTTGGGATGGACAGTAGCTAGCGCATTGGTTTGATAGCATAGTTGGGATGGACAGTAGCTAGCACATTGGTTTGATAGCAGCATAGTTGGGATGGACAGTAGCTAGCACATTGGTTTGATGGATGGACAGTAGCTAGCACATTGGTTTGATAGTAGCATAGTTGGGATGGACAGTAGCTAGCGCATTGGTTTGATAGTAGCATAGTTGGGATGGACAGTAGCTAGCGCATTGGTTTGATAGTAGCATAGTTGGGATGGACAGTAGCTATTACATTGGTTTGATATCATAGTTGGGATGGACAATAGCTAGCGCATTGGTTTGATAGTAGCATAGTTGGGATGGACTGTAGCTAGCGCATTGGTTTGATAGTAGCATAGTTGGGATGGACAGTAGCTAGCGCATTGGTTTGATAGTAGCATAGTTGGGATGGACAGTAGCTATTACATTGTTTAGATAGCATAGTTGGGATGGACAGTAGCTAGCACATTGGTTTGATAGCATCATAGTTGGGATGGACAATAGCTAGCGCATTGGTTTGATAGTAGCATAGTTGGGATGGACTGTAGCTAGCGCATTGGTTTGATAGTAGCATAGTTGGGATGGACAGTAGCTATTACATTGGTTTGATAGCATAGTTGGGATGGACAGTAGCTAGCGCATTGGTTTGACAGTAGCATAGTTGGGATGGACAGTAGCTAGCGCATTGGTTTGATAGTGGCATAGTTGGGATAGACAGTAGCTAGCGCATTGTTTTGATAGTGGCATAGTTGGGATGGACAGTAGCTAGCGCATTGGTTTGATAGTAGCATAGTTGGGATGGACAGTAGCTAGCGCATTGGTTTGACAGTAGCATAGTTGGGATGGACAGTAGCTAGCGCATTGGTTTGATAGTGGCATAGTTGGGATAGACAGTAGCTAGCGCATTGGTTTGATAGTGGCACAGTTGGGATGGACAGTAGCTGGCGCATTGGTTTGATAGCATAGTTGGGATGGACAGTAGCTAGCACATTGGTTTGATAGCATAGTTGGGATGGACAGTAGCTAGCACATTGGTTTGATAGCAGCATAGTTGGGATGGACAGTAGCTAGCACATTGGTTTGATAGTAGCATAGTTGGGATGGACAGTAGCTAGCACATTGGTTTGATAGCAGCATAGTTGGGATGGACAGTAGCTAGCACATTGGTTTGATAGTAGCATAGTTGGGATTGACAGTAGCTAGCACATTGGTTTGATAGTAGCAAAGTTGGGATGGACAGTAGCTAGCACATTGGTTTGATAGCAGCATAGTTGGGATGGACAGTAGCTAGCACATTGGTTTGATAGTAGCATAGTTGGGATGGACAGTAGCTAGCGCATTGGTTTGATAGTAGCATAGTTGGGATGGACAGTAGCTAGCGCATTGGTTTGATAGCATAGTTGGGATGGACAGTAGCTAGCACATTGGTTTGATAGCAGCAAAGTTGGGATGGACAGTAGCTAGCACATTGGTTTTATGGATGGACAGTAGCTAGCACATTGGTTTGATAGTAGCATAGTTGGGATGGACAGTAGCTAGCGCATTGGTTTGATAGTAGCATAGTTGGGATGGACAGTAGCTAGCGCATTGGTTTGATAGTAGCATAGTTGGGATGGACAGTAGCTATTACATTGGTTTGATATCATAGTTGGGATGGACAATAGCTAGCGCATTGGTTTGATAGTAGCATAGTTGGGATGGACAGTAGCTAGCGCATTGGTTTGATAGTAGCATAGTTGGGATGGACAGTAGCTATTACATTGGTTAGATAGCATAGTTGGGATGGACAGTAGCTAGCACATTGGTTTGATAGCATCATAGTTGGGATGGACAATAGCTAGCGCATTGGTTTGATAGTAGCATAGTTGGGATGGACTGTAGCTAGCGCATTGGTTTGATAGTAGCATAGTTGGGATGGACAGTAGCTATTACATTGGTTTGATAGCATAGTTGGGATGGACAGTAGCTAGCGCATTGGTTTGACAGTAGCATAGTTGGGATGGACAGTAGCTAGCGCATTGGTTTGATAGTGGCATAGTTGGGATAGACAGTAGCTAGCGCATTGTTTTGATAGTGGCATAGTTGGGATGGACAGTAGCTAGCGCATTGGTTTGATAGTAGCATAGTTGGGATGGACAATAGCTATTACATTGGTTTGATAGCATCATAGTTGGGATGGACAGTAGCTAGCGCATTGGTTTGATAGTAGCATAGTTGGGATGGACAGTAGCTAGCGCATTGGTTTGATAGTGGCATAGTTGGGATAGACAGTAGCTAGCGCATTGGTTTGATAGTGGCATAGTTGGGATGAACAGTAGCTAGCGCATTGGTTTGATAGTAGCATAGTTGGGATGGACAGTAGCTAGCACATTGGTTTGATAGCATCATAGTTGGGATGGACAGTAGCTAGCGCATTGGTTTGATAGTAGCATAGTTGGGATTGACAGTAGCTAGCGCATTGGTTTGATAGTAGCATAGTTGGGGTGGACTCTAGCTAGCGCATTGGTTTGATAGTAGCATAGTTGGGATGGACAGTAGCTAGCGCATTGGTTTGATAGTAGCATAGTTGGGATGGACAGTAGCTAGCACATTGGTTTGATGGATGGACAGTAGCTAGCACATTGGTTTGATAGTAGCATAGTTGGGATGGACAGTAGCTAGCGCATTGGTTTGATAGTAGCATAGTTGGGATGGACTGTAGCTAGCGCATTGGTTTGATAGTAGCATAGTTGGGATGGACAGTAGCTAGCGCATTGGTTTGATAGTAGCATAGTTGGGATGGACAGTAGCTAGCGCATTGGTTTGATAGTAGCATAGTTGGGATGGACAGTAGCTAGCACATTGGTTTGATAGCATAGTTGGGATTGACAGTAGCTAGCACATTGGTTTGATAGTAGCATAGTTGGGATGGACAGTAGCTAGCACATTGGTTTGATAGTAGCATAGTTGGGATGGACAGTAGCTAGCACATTGGTTTGATGGATGGACAGTAGCTAGCACATTGGTTTGATAGTAGCATAGTTGGGATGGACAGTAGCTAGCGCATTGGTTTGACAGTAGCATAGTTGGGATGGACAGTAGCTAGCGCATTGGTTTGATAGTGGCATAGTTGGGATAGACAGTAGCTAGCGCATTGTTTTGATAGTGGCATAGTTGGGATGGACAGTAGCTAGCGCATTGGTTTGATAGTAGCATAGTTGGGATGGACAATAGCTATTACATTGGTTTGATAGCATCATAGTTGGGATGGACAGTAGCTAGCGCATTGGTTTGATAGTAGCATAGTTGGGATGGACAGTAGCTAGCGCATTGGTTTGATAGTGGCATAGTTGGGATAGACAGTAGCTAGCGCATTGGTTTGATAGTGGCATAGTTGGGATGGACAGTAGCTAGCGCATTGGTTTGATAGTAGCATAGTTGGGATGGACAGTAGCTAGCACATTGGTTTGATAGCATCATAGTTGGGATGGACAGTAGCTAGCGCATTGGTTTGATAGTAGCATAGTTGGGATTGACAGTAGCTAGCGCATTGGTTTGATAGTAGCATAGTTGGGGTGGACTCTAGCTAGCGCATTGGTTTGATAGTAGCATAGTTGGGATGGACAGTAGCTAGCGCATTGGTTTGATAGTAGCATAGTTGGGATGGACAGTAGCTAGCACATTGGTTTGATGGATGGACAGTAGCTAGCACATTGGTTTGATAGTAGCATAGTTGGGATGGACAGTAGCTGGCGCATTGGTTTGATAGTAGCATAGTTGGGATGGACTGTAGCTAGCGCATTGGTTTGATAGTAGCATAGTTGGGATGGACAGTAGCTAGCGCATTGGTTTGATAGTAGCATAGTTGGGATGGACAGTAGCTAGCGCATTGGTTTGATAGTAGCATAGTTGGGATGGACAGTAGCTAGCACATTGGTTTGATAGCATAGTTGGGATTGACAGTAGCTAGCACATTGGTTTGATAGTAGCATAGTTGGGATGGACAGTAGCTAGCACATTGGTTTGATAGTAGCATAGTTGGGATGGACAGTAGCTAGCACATTGGTTTGATGGATGGACAGTAGCTAGCACATTGGTTTGATAGTAGCATAGTTGGGATGGACAGTAGCTAGCACATTGGTTTGATAGTAGCATAGTTGGGATGGACAGTAGCTAGCACATTGGTTTGATAGTAGCATAGTTGGGATGGACAGTAGCTAGCACATTGGTTTGATGGATGGACAGTAGCTAGCGCATTGGTTTGATAGTAGCATAGTTGGGATGGACAGTAGCTAGCGCATTGGTTTGATAGCATAGTTGGGATGGACAGTAGCTAGCACATTGGTTTGATAGTAGCATAGTTGGGATGGACAGTAGCTAGCGCATTGGTTTGATAGCATAGCTGGGATGGACAGTAGCTAGCACATTGGTTTGATAGCAGCATAGTTGGGATGGACAGTAGCTAGCACATTGGTTTGATAGTAGCATAGTTGGGATTGACAGTAGCTAGCACATTGGTTTGATAGTAGCATAGTTGGGATGGACAGTAGCTAGCGCATTGGTTTGACAGTAGCATAGTTGGGATGGACAGTAGCTAGCGCATTGGTTTGATAGTGGCATAGTTGGGATAGACAGTAGCTAGCGCATTGGTTTGACAGTGGCACAGTTGGGATGGACAGTAGCTGGCGCATTGGTTTGATAGCATAGTTGGGATGGACAGTAGCTAGCACATTGGTTTGATAGCATAGTTGGGATGGACAGTAGCTAGCACATTGGTTTGATAGCAGCATAGTTGGGATGGACAGTAGCTAGCACATTGGTTTGATAGTAGCATAGTTGGGATGGACAGTAGCTAGCACATTGGTTTGATAGCAGCATAGTTGGGATGGACAGTAGCTAGCACATTGGTTTGATAGTAGCATAGTTGGGATTGACAGTAGCTAGCACATTGGTTTGATAGTAGCAAAGTTGGGATGGACAGTAGCTAGCACATTGGTTTGATAGCAGCATAGTTGGGATGGACAGTAGCTAGCACATTGGTTTGATAGTAGCATAGTTGGGATGGACAGTAGCTAGCGCATTGGTTTGATAGTAGCATAGTTGGGATGGACAGTAGCTAGCGCATTGGTTTGATAGCATAGTTGGGATGGACAGTAGCTAGCACATTGGTTTGATAGCAGCATAGTTGGGATGGACAGTAGCTAGCACATTGGTTTGATGGATGGACAGTAGCTAGCACATTGGTTTGATAGTAGCATAGTTGGGATGGACAGTAGCTAGCGCATTGGTTTGATAGTAGCATAGTTGGGATGGACAGTAGCTAGCGCATTGGTTTGATAGTAGCATAGTTGGGATGGACAGTAGCTATTACATTGGTTTGATATCATAGTTGGGATGGACAATAGCTAGCGCATTGGTTTGATAGTAGCATAGTTGGGATGGACTGTAGCTAGCGCATTGGTTTGATAGTAGCATAGTTGGGATGGACAGTAGCTAGCGCATTGGTTTGATAGTAGCATAGTTGGGATGGACAGTAGCTATTACATTGGTTAGATAGCATAGTTGGGATGGACAGTAGCTAGCACATTGGTTTGATAGCATCATAGTTGGGATGGACAATAGCTAGCGCATTGGTTTGATAGTAGCATAGTTGGGATGGACAGTAGCTATTACATTGGTTTGATAGCATAGTTGGGATGGACAGTAGCTAGCGCATTGGTTTGACAGTAGCATAGTTGGGATGGACAGTAGCTAGCGCATTGGTTTGATAGTGGCATAGTTGGGATAGACAGTAGCTAGCGCATTGTTTTGATAGTGGCATAGTTGGGATGGACAGTAGCTAGCGCATTGGTTTGATAGTAGCATAGTTGGGATGGACAGTAGCTAGCACATTGGTTTGACAGTAGCATAGTTGGGATGGACAGTAGCTAGCGCATTGGTTTGATAGTGGCATAGTTGGGATAGACAGTAGCTAGCGCATTGGTTTGATAGTGGCACAGTTGGGATGGACAGTAGCTGGCGCATTGGTTTGATAGCATAGTTGGGATGGACAGTAGCTAGCACATTGGTTTGATAGCATAGTTGGGATGGACAATAGCTAGCGCATTGGTTTGATAGTAGCATAGTTGGGATGGACTGTAGCTAGCGCATTGGTTTGATAGTAGCATAGTTGGGATGGACAGTAGCTATTACATTGGTTTGATAGCATAGTTGGGATGGACAGTAGCTAGCGCATTGGTTTGACAGTAGCATAGTTGGGATGGACAGTAGCTAGCGCATTGGTTTGATAGTGGCATAGTTTGGATAGACAGTAGCTAGCGCATTGTTTTGATAGTGGCATAGTTGGGATGGACAGTAGCTAGCGCATTGGTTTGATAGTAGCATAGTTGGGATGGACAATAGCTATTACATTGGTTTGATAGCATCATAGTTGGGATGGACAGTAGCTAGCGCATTGGTTTGATAGTAGCATAGTTGGGATGGACAGTAGCTAGCGCATTGGTTTGATAGTGGCATAGTTGGGATAGACAGTAGCTAGCGCATTGGTTTGATAGTGGCATAGTTGGGATGGACAGTAGCTAGCGCATTGGTTTGATAGTAGCATAGTTGGGATGGACAGTAGCTAGCACATTGGTTTGATAGCATCATAGTTGGGATGGACAGTAGCTAGCGCATTGGTTTGATAGTAGCATAGTTGGGATTGACAGTAGCTAGCGCATTGGTTTGATAGTAGCATAGTTGGGGTGGACTCTAGCTAGCGCATTGGTTTGATAGTAGCATAGTTGGGATGGACAGTAGCTAGCGCATTGGTTTGATAGTAGCATAGTTGGGATGGACAGTAGCTAGCACATTGGTTTGATGGATGGACAGTAGCTAGCACATTGGTTTGATAGTAGCATAGTTGGGATGGACAGTAGCTGGCGCATTGGTTTGATAGTAGCATAGTTGGGATGGACTGTAGCTAGCGCATTGGTTTGATAGTAGCATAGTTGGGATGGACAGTAGCTAGCGCATTGGTTTGATAGTAGCATAGTTGGGATGGACAGTAGCTAGCGCATTGGTTTGATAGTAGCATAGTTGGGATGGACAGTAGCTAGCACATTGGTTTGATAGCATAGTTGGGATTGACAGTAGCTAGCACATTGGTTTGATAGTAGCATAGTTGGGATGGACAGTAGCTAGCACATTGGTTTGATAGTAGCATAGTTGGGATGGACAGTAGCTAGCACATTGGTTTGATGGATGGACAGTAGCTAGCACATTGGTTTGATAGTAGCATAGTTGGGATGGACAGTAGCTAGCACATTGGTTTGATAGTAGCATAGTTGGGATGGACAGTAGCTAGCACATTGGTTTGATAGTAGCATAGTTGGGATGGACAGTAGCTAGCACATTGGTTTGATGGATGGACAGTAGCTAGCGCATTGGTTTGATAGTAGCATAGTTGGGATGGACAGTAGCTAGCGCATTGGTTTGATAGCATAGTTGGGATGGACAGTAGCTAGCACATTGGTTTGATAGTAGCATAGTTGGGATGGACAGTAGCTAGCGCATTGGTTTGATAGCATAGCTGGGATGGACAGTAGCTAGCACATTGGTTTGATAGCAGCATAGTTGGGATGGACAGTAGCTAGCACATTGGTTTGATAGTAGCATAGTTGGGATTGACAGTAGCTAGCACATTGGTTTGATAGTAGCATAGTTGGGATGGACAGTAGCTAGCGCATTGGTTTGACAGTAGCATAGTTGGGATGGACAGTAGCTAGCGCATTGGTTTGATAGTGGCATAGTTGGGATAGACAGTAGCTAGCGCATTGGTTTGACAGTGGCACAGTTGGGATGGACAGTAGCTGGCGCATTGGTTTGATAGCATAGTTGGGATGGACAGTAGCTAGCACATTGGTTTGATAGCATAGTTGGGATGGACAGTAGCTAGCACATTGGTTTGATAGCAGCATAGTTGGGATGGACAGTAGCTAGCACATTGGTTTGATAGTAGCATAGTTGGGATGGACAGTAGCTAGCACATTGGTTTGATAGCAGCATAGTTGGGATGGACAGTAGCTAGCACATTGGTTTGATAGTAGCATAGTTGGGATTGACAGTAGCTAGCACATTGCTTTGATAGTAGCAAAGTTGGGATGGACAGTAGCTAGCACATTGGTTTGATAGCAGCATAGTTGGGATGGACAGTAGCTAGCGCATTGGTTTGATAGTAGCATAGTTGGGATGGACAGTAGCTAGCGCATTGGTTTGATAGCATAGTTGGGATGGACAGTAGCTAGCACATTGGTTTGATAGCAGCATAGTTGGGATGGACAGTAGCTAGCACATTGGTTTGATGGATGGACAGTAGCTAGCACATTGGTTTGATAGTAGCATAGTTGGGATGGACAGTAGCTAGCGCATTGGTTTGATAGTAGCATAGTTGGGATGGACAGTAGCTAGCGCATTGGTTTGATAGTAGCATAGTTGGGATGGACAGTAGCTATTACATTGGTTTGATATCATAGTTGGGATGGACAATAGCTAGCGCATTGGTTTGATAGTAGCATAGTTGGGATGGACTGTAGCTAGCGCATTGGTTTGATAGTAGCATAGTTGGGATGGACAGTAGCTAGCGCATTGGTTTGATAGTAGCATAGTTGGGATGGACAGTAGCTATTACATTGGTTAGATAGCATAGTTGGGATGGACAGTAGCTAGCACATTGGTTTGATAGCATCATAGTTGGGATGGACAATAGCTAGCGCATTGGTTTGATAGTAGCATAGTTGGGATGGACAGTAGCTATTACATTGGTTTGATAGCATAGTTGGGATGGACAGTAGCTAGCGCATTGGTTTGACAGTAGCATAGTTGGGATGGACAGTAGCTAGCGCATTGGTTTGATAGTGGCATAGTTGGGATAGACAGTAGCTAGCGCATTGTTTTGATAGTGGCATAGTTGGGATGGACAGTAGCTAGCGCATTGGTTTGATAGTAGCATAGTTGGGATGGACAGTAGCTAGCACATTGGTTTGACAGTAGCATAGTTGGGATGGACAGTAGCTAGCGCATTGGTTTGATAGTGGCATAGTTGGGATAGACAGTAGCTAGCGCATTGGTTTGATAGTGGCACAGTTGGGATGGACAGTAGCTGGCGCATTGGTTTGATAGCATAGTTGGGATGGACAGTAGCTAGCACATTGGTTTGATAGCATAGTTGGGATGGACAATAGCTAGCGCATTGGTTTGATAGTAGCATAGTTGGGATGGACTGTAGCTAGCGCATTGGTTTGATAGTAGCATAGTTGGGATGGACAGTAGCTATTACATTGGTTTGATAGCATAGTTGGGATGGACAGTAGCTAGCGCATTGGTTTGACAGTAGCATAGTTGGGATGGACAGTAGCTAGCGCATTGGTTTGATAGTGGCATAGTTTGGATAGACAGTAGCTAGCGCATTGTTTTGATAGTGGCATAGTTGGGATGGACAGTAGCTAGCGCATTGGTTTGATAGTAGCATAGTTGGGATGGACAATAGCTATTACATTGGTTTGATAGCATCATAGTTGGGATGGACAGTAGCTAGCGCATTGGTTTGATAGTAGCATAGTTGGGATGGACAGTAGCTAGCGCATTGGTTTGATAGTGGCATAGTTGGGATAGACAGTAGCTAGCGCATTGGTTTGATAGTGGCATAGTTGGGATGGACAGTAGCTAGCGCATTGGTTTGATAGTAGCATAGTTGGGATGGACAGTAGCTAGCACATTGGTTTGATAGCATCATAGTTGGGATGGACAGTAGCTAGCGCATTGGTTTGATAGTAGCATAGTTGGGATTGACAGTAGCTAGCGCATTGGTTTGATAGTAGCATAGTTGGGGTGGACTCTAGCTAGCGCATTGGTTTGATAGTAGCATAGTTGGGATGGACAGTAGCTAGCGCATTGGTTTGATAGTAGCATAGTTGGGATGGACAGTAGCTAGCACATTGGTTTGATGGATGGACAGTAGCTAGCACATTGGTTTGATAGTAGCATAGTTGGGATGGACAGTAGCTAGCGCATTGGTTTGATAGTAGCATAGTTGGGATGGACTGTAGCTAGCGCATTGGTTTGATAGTAGCATAGTTGGGATGGACAGTAGCTAGCGCATTGGTTTGATAGTAGCATAGTTGGGATGGACAGTAGCTAGCGCATTGGTTTGATAGTAGCATAGTTGGGATGGACAGTAGCTAGCACATTGGTTTGATAGCATAGTTGGGATTGACAGTAGCTAGCACATTGGTTTGATAGTAGCATAGTTGGGATGGACAGTAGCTAGCACATTGGTTTGATAGTAGCATAGTTGGGATGGACAGTAGCTAGCACATTGGTTTGATGGTTGGACAGTAGCTAGCACATTGGTTTGATAGTAGCATAGTTGGGATGGACAGTAGCATAGTTGGGATGGACAGTAGCTAGCACATTGGTTTGATGGTTGGACAGTAGCTAGCACATTGGTTTGATAGTAGCATAGTTGGGATGGACAGTAGCTAGCACATTGGTTTGATAGTAGCATAGTTGGGATGGACAGTAGCTAGCACATTGGTTTGATGGATGGACAGTAGCTAGCGCATTGGTTTGATAGTAGCATAGTTGGGATGGACAGTAGCTAGCGCATTGGTTTGATAGCATAGTTGGGATGGACAGTAGCTAGCACATTGGTTTGATAGTAGCATAGTTGGGATGGACAGTAGCTAGCGCATTGGTTTGATAGCATAGCTGGGATGGACAGTAGCTAGCGCATTGGTTTGATAGCAGCATAGTTGGGATGGACAGTAGCTAGCGCATTGGTTTGATAGTGGCATAGTTGGGATAGACAGTAGCTAGCGCATTGGTTTGATAGTGGCACAGTTGGGATGGACAGTAGCTGGCGCATTGGTTTGATAGCATAGTTGGGATGGACAGTAGCTAGCACATTGGTTTGATAGCATAGTTGGGATGGACAGTAGCTAGCACATTGGTTTGATAGCAGCATAGTTGGGATGGACAGTAGCTAGCACATTGGTTTGATAGTAGCATAGTTGGGATGGACAGTAGCTAGCACATTGGTTTGATAGCAGCATAGTTGGGATGGACAGTAGCTAGCACATTGGTTTGATAGTAGCATAGTTGGGATTGACAGTAGCTAGCACATTGGTTTGATAGTAGCAAAGTTGGGATGGACAGTAGCTAGCACATTGGTTTGATAGCAGCATAGTTGGGATGGACAGTAGCTAGCACATTGGTTTGATAGTAGCATAGTTGGGATGGACAGTAGCTAGCGCATTGGTTTGATAGTAGCATAGTTGGGATGGACAGTAGCTAGCGCATTGGTTTGATAGCATAGTTGGGATGGACAGTAGCTAGCACATTGGTTTGATAGCAGCATAGTTGGGATGGACAGTAGCTAGCACATTGGTTTGATGGATGGACAGTAGCTAGCACATTGGTTTGATAGTAGCATAGTTGGGATGGACAGTAGCTAGCGCATTGGTTTGATAATAGCATAGTTGGGATGGACAGTAGCTAGCGCATTGGTTTGATAGTAGCATAGTTGGGATGGACAGTAGCTATTACATTGGTTTGATATCATAGTTGGGATGGACAATAGCTAGCGCATTGGTTTGATAGTAGCATAGTTGGGATGGACTGTAGCTAGCGCATTGGTTTGATAGTAGCATAGTTGGGATGGACAGTAGCTAGCGCATTGGTTTGATAGTAGCATAGTTGGGATGGACAGTAGCTAGCACATTGGTTTGATGGATGGACAGTAGCAAGCACATTGGTTTGATAGTAGCATAGTTGGGATGGACAGTAGCTAGCACATTGGTTTGATAGTAGCATAGTTGGGATGGACAGTAGCTAGCACATTGGTTTGATGGATGGACAGTAGCTAGCGCATTGGTTTGATAGTAGCATAGTTGGGATGGACAGTAGCTAGCGCATTGGTTTGATAGCATAGTTGGGATGGACAGTAGCTAGCACATTGGTTTGATAGTAGCATAGTTGGGATGGACAGTAGCTAGCGCATTGGTTTGATAGCATAGCTGGGATGGACAGTAGCTAGCGCATTGGTTTGATAGCAGCATAGTTGGGATGGACAGTAGCTAGCGCATTGGTTTGATAGTGGCATAGTTGGGATAGACAGTAGCTAGCGCATTGGTTTGATAGTGGCACAGTTGGGATGGACAGTAGCTGGCGCATTGGTTTGATAGCATAGTTGGGATGGACAGTAGCTAGCACATTGGTTTGATAGCATAGTTGGGATGGACAGTAGCTAGCACATTGGTTTGATAGCAGCATAGTTGGGATGGACAGTAGCTAGCACATTGGTTTGATAGTAGCATAGTTGGGATGGACAGTAGCTAGCACATTGGTTTGATAGCAGCATAGTTGGGATGGACAGTAGCTAGCACATTGGTTTGATAGTAGCATAGTTGGGATTGACAGTAGCTAGCACATTGGTTTGATAGTAGCAAAGTTGGGATGGACAGTAGCTAGCACATTGGTTTGATAGCAGCATAGTTGGGATGGACAGTAGCTAGCACATTGGTTTGATAGTAGCATAGTTGGGATGGACAGTAGCTAGCGCATTGGTTTGATAGTAGCATAGTTGGGATGGACAGTAGCTAGCGCATTGGTTTGATAGCATAGTTGGGATGGACAGTAGCTAGCACATTGGTTTGATAGCAGCATAGTTGGGATGGACAGTAGCTAGCACATTGGTTTGATGGATGGACAGTAGCTAGCACATTGGTTTGATAGTAGCATAGTTGGGATGGACAGTAGCTAGCGCATTGGTTTGATAGTAGCATAGTTGGGATGGACAGTAGCTAGCGCATTGGTTTGATAGTAGCATAGTTGGGATGGACAGTAGCTATTACATTGGTTTGATATCATAGTTGGGATGGACAATAGCTAGCGCATTGGTTTGATAGTAGCATAGTTGGGATGGACTGTAGCTAGCGCATTGGTTTGATAGTAGCATAGTTGGGATGGACAGTAGCTAGCGCATTGGTTTGATAGTAGCATAGTTGGGATGGACAGTAGCTATTACATTGGTTAGATAGCATAGTTGGGATGGACAGTAGCTAGCACATTGGTTTGATAGCATCATAGTTGGGATGGACAATAGCTAGCGCATTGGTTTGATAGTAGCATAGTTGGGATGGACAGTAGCTATTACATTGGTTTGATAGCATAGTTGGGATGGACAGTAGCTAGCGCATTGGTTTGACAGTAGCATAGTTGGGATGGACAGTAGCTAGCGCATTGGTTTGATAGTGGCATAGTTGGGATAGACAGTAGCTAGCGCATTGTTTTGATAGTGGCATAGTTGGGATGGACAGTAGCTAGCGCATTGGTTTGATAGTAGCATAGTTGGGATGGACAGTAGCTAGCGCATTGGTTTGACAGTAGCATAGTTGGGATGGACAGTAGCTAGCGCATTGGTTTGATAGTGGCATAGTTGGGATAGACAGTAGCTAGCGCATTGGTTTGATAGTGGCACAGTTGGGATGGACAGTAGCTGGCGCATTGGTTTGATAGCATAGTTGGGATGGACAGTAGCTAGCACATTGGTTTGATAGCATAGTTGGGATGGACAATAGCTAGCGCATTGGTTTGATAGTAGCATAGTTGGGATGGACTGTAGCTAGCGCATTGGTTTGATAGTAGCATAGTTGGGATGGACAGTAGCTATTACATTGGTTTGATAGCATAGTTGGGATGGACAGTAGCTAGCGCATTGGTTTGACAGTAGCATAGTTGGGATGGACAGTAGCTAGCGCATTGGTTTGATAGTGGCATAGTTGGGATAGACAGTAGCTAGCGCATTGTTTTGATAGTGGCATAGTTGGGATGGACAGTAGCTAGCGCATTGGTTTGATAGTAGCATAGTTGGGATGGACAATAGCTATTACATTGGTTTGATAGCATCATAGTTGGGATGGACAGTAGCTAGCGCATTGGTTTGATAGTAGCATAGTTGGGATGGACAGTAGCTAGCGCATTGGTTTGATAGTGGCATAGTTGGGATAGACAGTAGCTAGCGCATTGGTTTGATAGTGGCATAGTTGGGATGGACAGTAGCTAGCGCATTGGTTTGATAGTAGCATAGTTGGGATGGACAGTAGCTAGCACATTGGTTTGATAGCATCATAGTTGGGATGGACAGTAGCTAGCGCATTGGTTTGATAGTAGCATAGTTGGGATTGACAGTAGCTAGCGCATTGGTTTGATAGTAGCATAGTTGGGGTGGACTCTAGCTAGCGCATTGGTTTGATAGTAGCATAGTTGGGATGGACAGTAGCTAGCGCATTGGTTTGATAGTATCATAGTTGGGATGGACAGTAGCTAGCACATTGGTTTGATGGATGGACAGTAGCTAGCACATTGGTTTGATAGTAGCATAGTTGGGATGGACAGTAGCTAGCGCATTGGTTTGATAGTAGCATAGTTGGGATGGACTGTAGCTAGCGCATTGGTTTGATAGTAGCATAGTTGGGATGGACAGTAGCTAGCGCATTGGTTTGATAGTAGCATAGTTGGGATGGACAGTAGCTAGCGCATTGGTTTGATAGTAGCATAGTTGGGATGGACAGTAGCTAGCACATTGGTTTGATAGCATAGTTGGGATTGACAGTAGCTAGCACATTGGTTTGATAGTAGCATAGTTGGGATGGACAGTAGCTAGCACATTGGTTTGATAGTAGCATAGTTGGGATGGACAGTAGCTAGCACATTGGTTTGATGGATGGACAGTAGCTAGCACATTGGTTTGATAGTAGCATAGTTGGGATGGACAGTAGCTAGCACATTGGTTTGATAGTAGCATAGTTGGGATGGACAGTAGCTAGCACATTGGTTTGATGGATGGACAGTAGCTAGCGCATTGGTTTGATAGTAGCATAGTTGGGATTGACAGTAGCTAGCGCATTGGTTTGATAGTAGCATAGTTGGGGTGGACTCTAGCTAGCGCATTGGTTTGATAGTAGCATAGTTGGGATGGACAGTAGCTAGCGCATTGGTTTGATAGTAGCATAGTTGGGATGGACAGTAGCTAGCACATTGGTTTGATGGATGGACAGTAGCTAGCACATTGGTTTGATAGTAGCATAGTTGGGATGGACAGTAGCTAGCGCATTGGTTTGATAGTAGCATAGTTGGGATGGACTGTAGCTAGCGCATTGGTTTGATAGTAGCATAGTTGGGATGGACAGTAGCTAGCGCATTGGTTTGATAGTAGCATAGTTGGGATGGACAGTAGCTAGCGCATTGGTTTGATAGTAGCATAGTTGGGATGGACAGTAGCTAGCACATTGGTTTGAAAGCATAGTTGGGATTGACAGTAGCTAGCACATTGGTTTGATAGTAGCATAGTTGGGATGGACAGTAGCTAGCACATTGGTTTGATAGTAGCATAGTTGGGATGGACAGTAGCTAGCACATTGGTTTGATGGATGGACAGTAGCTAGCACATTGGTTTGATAGTAGCATAGTTGGGATGGACAGTAGCTAGCACATTGGTTTGATAGTAGCATAGTTGGGATGGACAGTAGCTAGCACATTGGTTTGATGGATGGACAGTAGCTAGCGCATTGGTTTGATAGTAGCATAGTTGGGATGGACAGTAGCTAGCGCATTGGTTTGATAGCATAGTTGGGATGGACAGTAGCTAGCACATTGGTTTGATAGTAGCATAGTTGGGATGGACAGTAGCTAGCGCATTGGTTTGATAGCATAGCTGGGATGGACAGTAGCTAGCACATTGGTTTGATAGCAGCATAGTTGGGATGGACAGTAGCTAGCGCATTGGTTTGATAGTGGCATAGTTGGGATAGACAGTAGCTAGCGCATTGGTTTGATAGTGGCACAGTTGGGATGGACAGTAGCTGGCGCATTGGTTTGATAGCATAGTTGGGATGGACAGTAGCTAGCACATTGGTTTGATAGCATAGTTGGGATGGACAGTAGCTAGCACATTGGTTTGATAGCAGCATAGTTGGGATGGACAGTAGCTAGCACATTGGTTTGATAGTAGCATAGTTGGGATGGACAGTAGCTAGCACATTGGTTTGATAGCAGCATAGTTGGGATGGACAGTA
Source organism: Borostomias antarcticus (assembly GCF_949987555.1). Lineage (NCBI taxonomy): Eukaryota > Metazoa > Chordata > Actinopteri > Stomiiformes > Stomiidae > Borostomias > Borostomias antarcticus. The sequence continues at coordinate 67,530 of NW_028176286.1, forward strand.
GCTAGCACATTGGTTTGATAGTAGCATAGTTGGGATTGACAGTAGCTAGCACATTGGTTTGATAGTAGCAAAGTTGGGATGGACAGTAGCTAGCACATTGGTTTGATAGCAGCATAGTTGGGATGGACAGTAGCTAGCACATTGGTTTGATAGTAGCATAGTTGGGATGGACAGTAGCTAGCGCATTGGTTTGATAGTAGCATAGTTGGGATGGACAGTTGCTAGCGCATTGGTTTGATAGCATAGTTGGGATGGACAGTAGCTAGCACATTGGTTTGATAGCAGCATAGTTGGGATGGACAGTAGCTAGCACATTGGTTTGATGGATGGACAGTAGCTAGCACATTGGTTTGATAGTAGCATAGTTGGGATGGACAGAAGCTAGCGCATTGGTTTGATAGTAGCATAGTTGGGATGGACAGTAGCTAGCGCATTGGTTTGATAGTAGCATAGTTGGGATGGACAGTAGCTATTACATTGGTTTGATATCATAGTTGGGATGGACAATAGCTAGCGCATTGGTTTGATAGTAGCATAGTTGGGATGGACTGTAGCTAGCGCATTGGTTTGATAGTAGCATAGTTGGGATGGACAGTAGCTAGCGCATTGGTTTGATAGTAGCATAGTTGGGATGGACAGTAGCTATTACATTGGTTAGATAGCATAGTTGGGATGGACAGTAGCTAGCACATTGGTTTGATAGCATCATAGTTGGGATGGACAATAGCTAGCGCATTGGTTTGATAGTAGCATAGTTGGGATGGACAGTAGCTATTACATTGGTTTGATAGCATAGTTGGGATGGACAGTAGCTAGCGCATTGGTTTGACAGTAGCATAGTTGGGATGGACAGTAGCTAGCGCATTGGTTTGATAGTGGCATAGTTGGGATAGACAGTAGCTAGCGCATTGTTTTGATAGTGGCATAGTTGGGATGGACAGTAGCTAGCGCATTGGTTTGATAGTAGCATAGTTGGGATGGACAGTAGCTAGCGCATTGGTTTGACAGTAGCATAGTTGGGATGGACAGTAGCTAGCGCATTGGTTTGATAGTGGCACAGTTGGGATGGACAGTAGCTGGCGCATTGGTTTGATAGCATAGTTGGGATGGACAGTAGCTAGCACATTGGTTTGATAGCATAGTTGGGATGGACAATAGCTAGCGCATTGGTTTGATAGTAGCATAGTTGGGATGGACTGTAGCTAGCGCATTGGTTTGATAGTAGCATAGTTGGGATGGACAGTAGCTATTACATTGGTTTGATAGCATAGTTGGGATGGACAGTAGCTAGCGCATTGGTTTGACAGTAGCATAGTTGGGATAGACAGTAGCTAGCGCATTGGTTTGATAGTGGCACAGTTGGGATGGACAGTAGCTGGCGCATTGGTTTGATAGCATAGTTGGGATGGACAGTAGCTAGCACATTGGTTTGATAGCATAGTTGGGATGGACAATAGCTAGCGCATTGGTTTGATAGTAGCATAGTTGGGATGGACTGTAGCTAGCGCATTGGTTTGATAGTAGCATAGTTGGGATGGACAGTAGCTATTACATTGGTTTGATAGCATAGTTGGGATGGACAGTAGCTAGCGCATTGGTTTGACAGTAGCATAGTTGGGATGGACAGTAGCTAGCGCATTGGTTTGATAGTGGCATAGTTGGGATAGACAGTAGCTAGCGCATTGTTTTGATAGTGGCATAGTTGGGATGGACAGTAGCTAGCGCATTGGTTTGATAGTAGCATAGTTGGGATGGACAATAGCTATTACATTGGTTTGATAGCATCATAGTTGGGATGGACAGTAGCTAGCGCATTGGTTTGATAGTAGCATAGTTGGGATGGACAGTAGCTAGCGCATTGGTTTGATAGTGGCATAGTTGGGATAGACAGTAGCTAGCGCATTGGTTTGATAGTGGCATAGTTGGGATGGACAGTAGCTAGCGCATTGGTTTGATAGTAGCATAGTTGGGATGGACAGTAGCTAGCACATTGGTTTGATAGCATCATAGTTGGGATGGACAGTAGCTAGCGCATTGGTTTGATAGTAGCATAGTTGGGATTGACAGTAGCTAGCGCATTGGTTTGATAGTAGCATAGTTGGGGTGGACTCTAGCTAGCGCATTGGTTTGATAGTAGCATAGTTGGGATGGACAGTAGCTAGCGCATTGGTTTGATAGTAGCATAGTTGGGATGGACAGTAGCTAGCACATTGGTTTGATGGATGGACAGTAGCTAGCACATTGGTTTGATAGTAGCATAGTTGGGATGGACAGTAGCTAGCGCATTGGTTTGATAGTAGCATAGTTGGGATGGACTGTAGCTAGCGCATTGGTTTGATAGTAGCATAGTTGGGATGGACAGTAGCTAGCGCATTGGTTTGATAGTAGCATAGTTGGGATGGACAGTAGCTAGCGCATTGGTTTGATAGTAGCATAGTTGGGATGGACAGTAGCTAGCACATTGGTTTGATAGCATAGTTGGGATTGACAGTAGCTAGCACATTGGTTTGATAGTAGCATAGTTGGGATGGACAGTAGCTAGCACATTGGTTTGATAGTAGCATAGTTGGGATGGACAGTAGCTAGCACATTGGTTTGATGGATGGACAGTAGCTAGCACATTGGTTTGATAGTAGCATAGTTGGGATGGACAGTAGCTAGCACATTGGTTTGATAGTAGCATAGTTGGGATGGACAGTAGCTAGCACATTGGTTTGATGGATGGACAGTAGCTAGCGCATTGGTTTGATAGTAGCATAGTTGGGATGGACAGTAGCTAGCGCATTGGTTTGATAGCATAGTTGGGATGGACAGTAGCTAGCACATTGGTTTGATAGTAGCATAGTTGGGATGGACAGTAGCTAGCGCATTGGTTTGATAGCATAGCTGGGATGGACAGTAGCTAGCACATTGGTTTGATAGCAGCATAGTTGGGATGGACAGTAGCTAGCGCATTGGTTTGATAGTGGCATAGTTGGGATAGACAGTAGCTAGCGCATTGGTTTGATAGTGGCACAGTTGGGATGGACAGTAGCTGGCGCATTGGTTTGATAGCATAGTTGGGATGGACAGTAGCTAGCACATTGGTTTGATAGCATAGTTGGGATGGACAGTAGCTAGCACATTGGTTTGATAGCAGCATAGTTGGGATGGACAGTAGCTAGCACATTGGTTTGATAGTAGCATAGTTGGGATGGACAGTAGCTAGCACATTGGTTTGATAGCAGCATAGTTGGGATGGACAGTAGCTAGCACATTGGTTTGATAGTAGCATAGTTGGGATTGACAGTAGCTAGCACATTGGTTTGATAGTAGCAAAGTTGGGATGGACAGTAGCTAGCACATTGGTTTGATAGCAGCATAGTTGGGATGGACAGTAGCTAGCACATTGGTTTGATAGTAGCATAGTTGGGATGGACAGTAGCTAGCGCATTGGTTTGATAGTAGCATAGTTGGGATGGACAGTAGCTAGCGCATTGGTTTGATAGCATAGTTGGGATGGACAGTAGCTAGCACATTGGTTTGATAGCAGCATAGTTGGGATGGACAGTAGCTAGCACATTGGTTTGATGGATGGACAGTAGCTAGCACATTGGTTTGATAGTAGCATAGTTGGGATGGACAGTAGCTAGCGCATTGGTTTGATAGTAGCATAGTTGGGATGGACAGTAGCTAGCGCATTGGTTTGATAGTAGCATAGTTGGGATGGACAGTAGCTATTACATTGGTTGGATATCATAGTTGGGATGGACAATAGCTAGCGCATTGGTTTGATAGTAGCATAGTTGGGATGGACTGTAGCTAGCGCATTGGTTTGATAGTAGCATAGTTGGGATGGACAGTAGCTAGCGCATTGGTTTGATAGTAGCATAGTTGGGATGGACAGTAGCTATTACATTGGTTAGATAGCATAGTTGGGATGGACAGTAGCTAGCACATTGGTTTGATAGCATCATAGTTGGGATGGACAATAGCTAGCGCATTGGTTTGATAGTAGCATAGTTGGGATGGACAGTAGCTATTACATTGGTTTGATAGCATAGTTGGGATGGACAGTAGCTAGCGCATTGGTTTGACAGTAGCATAGTTGGGATGGACAGTAGCTAGCGCATTGGTTTGATAGTGGCATAGTTGGGATAGACAGTAGCTAGCGCATTGTTTTGATAGTGGCATAGTTGGGATGGACAGTAGCTAGCGCATTGGTTTGATAGTAGCATAGTTGGGATGGACAGTAGCTAGCGCATTGGTTTGACAGTAGCATAGTTGGGATGGACAGTAGCTAGCGCATTGGTTTGATAGTGGCATAGTTGGGATAGACAGTAGCTAGCGCATTGGTTTGATAGTGGCACAGTTGGGATGGACAGTAGCTGGCGCATTGGTTTGATAGCATAGTTGGGATGGACAGTAGCTAGCACATTGGTTTGATAGCATAGTTGGGATGGACAGTAGCTAGCACATTGGTTTGATAGCAGCATATTTGGGATGGACAGTAGCTAGCACATTGGTTTGATAGTAGCATAGTTGGGATGGACAGTAGCTAGCACATTGGTTTGATAGCAGCATAGTTGGGATGGACAGTAGCTAGCACATTGGTTTGATAGTAGCATAGTTGGGATTGACAGTAGCTAGCACATTGGTTTGATAGTAGCAAAGTTGGGATGGACAGTAGCTAGCACATTGGTTTGATAGCAGCATAGTTGGGATGGACAGTAGCTAGCACATTGGTTTGATAGTAGCATAGTTGGGATTGACAGTAGCTAGCACATTGGTTTGATAGTAGCAAAGTTGGGATAGACAGTAGCTAGCACATTGGTTTGATAGCAGCATAGTTGGGATGGACAGTAGCTAGCACATTGGTTTGATAGTAGCATAGTTGGGATGGACAGTAGCTAGCGCATTGGTTTGATAGTAGCATAGTTGGGATGGACAGTAGCTAGCGCATTGGTTTGATAGCATAGTTGGGATGGACAGTAGCTAGCACATTGGTTTGATAGCAGCATAGTTGGGATGGACAGTAGCTAGCACATTGGTTTGATGGATGGACAGTAGCTAGCACATTGGTTTGATAGTAGCATAGTTGGGATGGACAGTAGCTAGCACATTGGTTTGATAGTAGCATAGTTGGGATGGACAGTAGCTAGCGCATTGGTTTGATAGTAGCATAGTTGGGATGGACAGTAGCTATTACATTGGTTTGATATCATAGTTGGGATGGACAATAGCTAGCGCATTGGTTTGATAGTAGCATAGTTGGGGTGGACTGTAGCTAGCGCATTGGTTTGATAGTAGCATAGTTGGGAAGGACAGTAGCTATTACATTGGTTAGATAGCATAGTTGGGATGGACAGTAGCTAGCACATTGGTTTGATAGCATCATAGTTGGGATGGACAATAGCTAGCGCATTGGTTTGATAGTAGCATAGTTGGGATGGACTGTAGCTAGCGCATTGGTTTGATAGTAGCATAGTTGGGATGGACAGTAGCTATTACATTGGTTTGATAGCATAGTTGGGATGGACAGTAGCTAGCGCATTGGTTTGACAGTAGCATAGTTGGGATGGACAGTAGCTAGCGCATTGGTTTGATAGTGGCATAGTTGGGATAGACAGTAGCTAGCGCATTGTTTTGATAGTGGCATAGTTGGGATGGACAATAGCTATTACATTGGTTTGATAGCATACTTGGGATGGACAGTAGCTAGCGCATTGGTTTGACAGTAGCATAGTTGGGATGGACAGTAGCTAGTGCATTGGTTTGACAGTAGCATAGTTGGGATGGACAGTAGCTAGCGCATTGGTTTGATAGTGGCATAGCTGGGATAGACAGTAGCTAGCGCATTGGTTTGATAGTAGCATAGTTGGGATAGACAGTAACTAGCGCATTGGTTTGAAAGCATAGCTGGGATGGACAGTAGCTAGCACATTGGTTTGATAGCAGCATAGTTGGGATGGACAGTAGCTAGCACATTGGTTTGATAGTAGCATAGTTGGGATTGACAGTAGCTAGCACATTGGTTTGATAGTAGCATAGTTGGGATGGACAGTAGCTAGCGCATTGGTTTGACAGTAGCATAGTTGGGATGGACAGTAGCTAGCGCATTGGTTTGATAGTGGCATAGTTGGGATAGACAGTAGCTAGCGCATTGGTTTGATAGTGGCACAGTTGGGATGGACAGTAGCTGGCGCATTGGTTTGATAGCATAGTTGGGATGGACAGTAGCTAGCACATTGGTTTGATAGCATAGTTGGGATGGACAGTAGCTAGCACATTGGTTTGATAGCAGCATAGTTGGGATGGACAGTAGCTAGCACATTGGTTTGATAGTAGCATAGTTGGGATGGACAGTAGCTAGCACATTGGTTTGATAGCAGCATAGTTGGGATGGACAGTAGCTAGCACATTGGTTTGATAGTAGCATAGTTGGGATTGACAGTAGCTAGCACATTGGTTTGATAGTAGCAAAGTTGGGATGGACAGTAGCTAGCACATTGGTTTGATAGCAGCATAGTTGGGATGGACAGTAGCTAGCACATTGGTTTGATAGTAGCATAGTTGGGATGGACAGTAGCTAGCGCATTGGTTTGATAGTAGCATAGTTGGGATGGACAGTAGCTAGCGCATTGGTTTGATAGCATAGTTGGGATGGACAGTAGCTAGCACATTGGTTTGATAGCAGCATAGTTGGGATGGACAGTAGCTAGCACATTGGTTTGATGGATGGACAGTAGCTAGCACATTGGTTTGATAGTAGCATAGTTGGGATGGACAGTAGCTAGCGCATTGGTTTGATAGTAGCATAGTTGGGATGGACAGTAGCTAGCGCATTGGTTTGATAGTAGCATAGTTGGGATGGACAGTAGCTATTACATTGGTTTGATATCATAGTTGGGATGGACAATAGCTAGCGCATTGGTTTGATAGTAGCATAGTTGGGATGGACTGTAGCTAGCGCATTGGTTTGATAGTAGCATAGTTGGGATGGACAGTAGCTAGCGCATTGGTTTGATAGTAGCATAGTTGGGATGGACAGTAGCTATTACATTGGTTAGATAGCATAGTCGGGATGGACAGTAGCTAGCACATTGGTTTGATAGCATCATAGTTGGGATGGACAATAGCTAGCGCATTGGTTTGATAGTAGCATAGTTGGGATGGACTGTAGCTAGCGCATTGGTTTGATAGTAGCATAGTTGGGATGGACAGTAGCTATTACATTGGTTTGATAGCATAGTTGGGATGGACAGTAGCTAGCGCATTGGTTTGACAGTAGCATAGTTGGGATGGACAGTAGCTAGCGCATTGGTTTGATAGTGGCATAGTTGGGATAGACAGTAGCTAGCGCATTGTTTTGATAGTGGCATAGTTGGGATGGACAGTAGCTAGCGCATTGGTTTGATAGTAGCATAGTTGGGATGGACAATAGCTATTACATTGGTTTGATAGCATCATAGTTGGGATGGACAGTAGCTAGCGCATTGGTTTGATAGTAGCATAGTTTGGATGGACAGTAGCTAGCGCATTGGTTTGATAGTGGCATAGTTGGGATAGACAGTAGCTAGCGCATTGGTTTGATAGTGGCATAGTTGGGATGGACAGTAGCTAACGCATTGGTTTGATAGTAGCATAGTTGGGATGGACAGTAGCTAGCACATTGGTTTGATAGCATCATAGTTGGGATGGACAGTAGCTAGCGCATTGGTTTGATAGTAGCATAGTTGGGATTGACAGTAGCTAGCGCATTGGTTTGATAGTAGCATAGTTGGGGTGGACTCTAGCTAGCGCATTGGTTTGATAGTAGCATAGTTGGGATGGACAGTAGCTAGCGCATTGGTTTGATAGTAGCATAGTTGGGATGGACAGTAGCTAGCACATTGGTTTGATGGATGGACAGTAGCTAGCACATTGGTTTGATAGTAGCATAGTTGGGATGGACAGTAGCTAGCGCATTGGTTTGATAGTAGCATAGTTGGGATGGACTGTAGCTAGCGCATTGGTTTGATAGTAGCATAGTTGGGATGGACAGTAGCTAGCGCATTGGTTTGATAGTAGCATTGTTGGGATGGACAGTAGCTAGCACATTGGTTTGATAGCATAGTTGGGATTGACAGTAGCTAGCACATTGGTTTGATAGTAGCATAGTTGGGATGGACAGTAGCTAGCACATTGGTTTGATAGTAGCATAGTTGGGATGGACAGTAGCTAGCACATTGGTTTGATGGATGGACAGTAGCTAGCACATTGGTTTGATAGTAGCATAGTTGGGATGGACAGTAGCTAGCACATTGGTTTGATAGTAGCATAGTTGGGATGGACAGTAGCTAGCACATTGGTTTGATGGATGGACAGTAGCTAGCGCATTGGTTTGATAGTAGCATAGTTGGGATGGACAGTAGCTAGCGCATTGGTTTGATAGCATAGTTGGGATGGACAGTAGCTAGCACATTGGTTTGATAGTAGCATAGTTGGGATGGACAGTAGCTAGCGCATTGGTTTGATAGCATAGCTGGGATGGACAGTAGCTAGCACATTGGTTTGATAGCAGCATAGTTGGGATGGACAGTAGCTAGCACATTGGTTTGATAGTAGCATAGTTGGGATGGACAGTAGCTAGCGCATTGGTTTGACAGTAGCATAGTTGGGATGGACAGTAGCTAGCGCATTGGTTTGATAGTGGCATAGTTGGGATAGACAGTAGCTAGCGCATTGGTTTGATAGTGGCACAGTTGGGATGGACAGTAGCTGGCGCATTGGTTTGATAGCATAGTTGGGATGGACAGTAGCTAGCACATTGGTTTGATAGCATAGTTGGGATGGACAGTAGCTAGCACATTGGTTTGATAGCAGCATAGTTGGGATGGACAGTAGCTAGCACATTGGTTTGATAGTAGCATAGTTGGGATGGACAGTAGCTAGCACATTGGTTTGATAGCAGCATAGTTGGGATGGACAGTAGCTAGCACATTGGTTTGATAGTAGCATAGTTGGGATTGACAGTAGCTAGCACATTGGTTTGATAGTAGCAAAGTTGGGATGGACAGTAGCTAGCAAATTGGTTTGATAGCAGCATAGTTGGGATGGACAGTAGCTAGCACATTGGTTTGATAGTAGCATAGTTGGGATGGACAGTAGCTAGCGCATTGGTTTGACAGTAGCATAGTTGGGATGGACAGTAGCTAGCGCATTGGTTTGATAGTGGCATAGTTGGGATAGACAGTAGCTAGCGCATTGGTTTGATAGTGGCACAGTTGGGATGGACAGTAGCTGGCGCATTGGTTTGATAGCATAGTTGGGATGGACAGTAGCTAGCACATTGGTTTGATAGCATAGTTGGGATGGACAGTAGCTAGCACATTGGTTTGATAGCAGCATAGTTGGGATGGACAGTAGCTAGCACATTGGTTTGATAGTAGCATAGTTGGGATGGACAGTAGCTAGCACATTGGTTTGATAGCAGCATAGTTGGGATGGACAGTAGCTAGCACATTGGTTTGATAGTAGCATAGTTGGGATTGACAGTAGCTAGCACATTGGTTTGATAGTAGCAAAGTTGGGATGGACAGTAGCTAGCACATTGGTTTGATAGCAGCATAGTTGGGATGGACAGTAGCTAGCACATTGGTTTGATAGTAGCATAGTTGGGATGGACAGTAGCTAGCGCATTGGTTTGATAGTAGCATAGTTGGGATGGACAGTAGCTAGCGCATTGGTTTGATAGCATAGTTGGGATGGACAGTAGCTAGCACATTGGTTTGATAGCAGCATAGTTGGGATGGACAGTAGCTAGCACATTGGTTTGATGGATGGACAGTAGCTAGCACATTGGTTTGATAGTAGCATAGTTGGGATGGACAGTAGCTAGCGCATTGGTTTGATAGTAGCATAGTTGGGATGGACAGTAGCTAGCGCATTGGTTTGATAGTAGCATAGTTGGGATGGACAGTAGCTATTACATTGGTTTGATATCATAGTTGGGATGGACAATAGCTAGCGCATTGGTTTGATAGTAGCATAGTTGGGATGGACTGTAGCTAGCGCATTGGTTTGATAGTAGCATAGTTGGGATGGACAGTAGCTAGCGCATTGGTTTGATAGTAGCATAGTTGGGATGGACAGTAGCTATTACATTGGTTAGATAGCATAGTTGGGATGGACAGTAGCTAGCACATTGGTTTGATAGCATCATAGTTGGGATGGACAATAGCTAGCGCATTGGTTTGATAGTAGCATAGTTGGGATGGACTGTAGCTAGCGCATTGGTTTGATAGTAGCATAGTTGGGATGGACAGTAGCTATTACATTGGTTTGATAGCATAGTTGGGATGGACAGTAGCTAGCGCATTGGTTTGACAGTAGCATAGTTGGGATGGACAGTAGCTAGCGCATTGGTTTGATAGTGGCATAGTTGGGATAGACAGTAGCTAGCGCATTGTTTTGATAGTGGCATAGTTGGGATGGACAGTAGCTAGCGCATTGGTTTGATAGTAGCATAGTTGGGATGGACAATAGCTATTACATTGGTTTGATAGCATCATAGTTGGGATGGACAGTAGCTAGCGCATTGGTTTGATAGTAGCATAGTTGGGATGGACAGTAGCTAGCGCATTGGTTTGATAGTAGCATAGTTGGGATTGACAGTAGCTAGCGCATTGGTTTGATAGTAGCATAGTTGGGGTGGACTCTAGCTAGCGCATTGGTTTGATAGTAGCATAGTTGGGATGGACAGTAGCTTGCGCATTGGTTTGATAGTAGCATAGTTGGGATGGACAGTAGCTAGCACATTGGTTTGATGGATGGACAGTAGCTAGCACATTGGTTTGATAGTAGCATAGTTGGGATGGACAGTAGCTAGCGCATTGGTTTGATAGTAGCATAGTTGGGATGGACTGTAGCTAGCGCATTGGTTTGATAGTAGCATAGTTGGGATGGACAGTAGCTAGCGCATTGGTTTGATAGTAGCATAGTTGGGATGGACAGTAGCTAGCGCATTGGTTTGATAGTAGCATAGTTGGGATGGACAGTAGCTAGCACATTGGTTTGATAGCATAGTTGGGATTGACAGTAGCTAGCACATTGGTTTGATAGTAGCATAGTTGGGATGGACAGTAGCTAGAACATTGGTTTGATAGTAGCATAGTTGGGATGGACAGTAGCTAGCACATTGGTTTGATGGATGGACAGTAGCTAGCACATTGGTTTGATAGTAGCATAGTTGGGATGGACAGTAGCTAGCACATTGGTTTGATAGTAGCATAGTTGGGATGGACAGTAGCTAGCACATTGGTTTGATGGATGGACAGTAGCTAGCGCATTGGTTTGATAGTAGCATAGTTGGGATGGACAGTAGCTAGCGCATTGGTTTGATAGCATAGTTGGGATGGACAGTAGCTAGCACATTGGTTTGATAGTAGCATAGTTGGGATGGACAGTAGCTAGCGCATTGGTTTGATAGCATAGCTGGGATGGACAGTAGCTAGCACATTGGTTTGATAGCAGCATAGTTGGGATGGACAGTAGCTAGCACATTGGTTTGATAGTAGCATAGTTGGGATTGACAGTAGCTAGCACATTGGTTTGATAGTAGCATAGTTGGGATGGACAGTAGCTAGCGCATTGGTTTGATAGTGGCATAGTTGGGATAGACAGTAGCTAGCGCATTGGTTTGATAGTGGCATAGTTGGGATGGACAGTAGCTAGCGCATTGGTTTGATAGTAGCATAGTTGGGATGGACAGTAGCTAGCGCATTGGTTTGATAGTGGCATAGTTGGGATAGACAGTAGCTAGCGCATTGGTTTGATAGTGGCATAGTTGGGATGGACAGTAGCTAGCGCATTGGTTTGATAGTAGCATAGTTGGGATGGACAGTAGCTAGCACATTGGTTTGATAGCATCATAGTTGGGATGGACAGTAGCTAGCGCATTGGTTTGATAGTAGCATAGTTGGGATTGACAGTAGCTAGCGCATTGGTTTGATAGTAGCATAGTTGGGGTGGACTCTAGCTAGCGCATTGGTTTGATAGTAGCATAGTTGGGATGGACAGTAGCTAGCGCATTGGTTTGATAGTAGCATAGTTGGGATGGACAGTAGCTAGCACATTGGTTTGATGGATGGACAGTAGCTAGCACATTGGTTTGATAGTAGCATAGTTGGGATGGACAGTAGCTAGCGCATTGGTTTGATAGTAGCATAGTTGGGATGGACTGTAGCTAGCGCATTGGTTTGATAGTAGCATAGTTGGGATGGACAGTAGCTAGCGCATTGGTTTGATAGTAGCATAGTTGGGATGGACAGTAGCTAGCGCATTGGTTTGATAGTAGCATAGTTGGGATGGACAGTAGCTAGCACATTGGTTTGATAGCATAGTTGGGATTGACAGTAGCTAGCACATTGGTTTGATAGTAGCATAGTTGGGATGGACAGTAGCTAGCACATTGGTTTGATAGTAGCATAGTTGGGATGGACAGTAGCTAGCACATTGGTTTGATGGATGGACAGTAGCTAGCACATTGGTTTGATAGTAGCATAGTTGGGATGGACAGTAGCTAGCACATTGGTTTGATAGTAGCATAGTTGGGATGGACAGTAGCTAGCACATTGGTTTGATGGATGGACAGTAGCTAGCGCATTGGTTTGATAGTAGCATAGTTGGGATGGACAGTAGCTAGCGCATTGGTTTGATAGCATAGTTGGGATGGACAGTAGCTAGCACATTGGTTTGACAGTAGTATAGTTGGGATGGACAGTAGCTAGCGCATTGGTTTGATAGTGGCATAGTTGGGATAGACAGTAGCTAGCGCATTGTTTTGATAGTGGCATAGTTGGGATGGACAGTAGCTAGCGCATTGGTTTGATAGTAGCATAGTTGGGATGGACAATAGCTATTACATTGGTTTGATAGCATCATAGTTGGGATGGACAGTAGCTAGCGCATTGGTTTGATAGTAGCATAGTTGGGATGGACAGTAGCTAGCGCATTGGTTTGATAGTAGCATAGTTGGGATTGACAGTAGCTAGCGCATTGGTTTGATAGTAGCATAGTTGGGGTGGACTCTAGCTAGCGCATTGGTTTGATAGTAGCATAGTTGGGATGGACAGTAGCTAGCGCATTGGTTTGATAGTAGCATAGTTGGGATGGACAGTAGCTAGCACATTGGTTTGATGGATGGACAGTAGCTAGCACATTGGTTTGATAGTAGCATAGTTGGGATGGACAGTAGCTAGCGCATTGGTTTGATAGTAGCATAGTTGGGATGGACTGTAGCTAGCGCATTGGTTTGATAGTAGCATAGTTGGGATGGACAGTAGCTAGCGCATTGGTTTGATAGTAGCATAGTTGGGATGGACAGTAGCTAGCGCATTGGTTTGATAGTAGCATAGTTGGGATGGACAGTAGCTAGCACATTGGTTTGATAGCATAGTTGGGATTGACAGTAGCTAGCACATTGGTTTGATAGTAGCATAGTTGGGATGGACAGTAGCTAGAACATTGGTTTGATAGTAGCATAGTTGGGATGGACAGTAGCTAGCACATTGGTTTGATGGATGGACAGTAGCTAGCACATTGGTTTGATAGTAGCATAGTTGGGATGGACAGTAGCTAGCACATTGGTTTGATAGTAGCATAGTTGGGATGGACAGTAGCTAGCACATTGGTTTGATGGATGGACAGTAGCTAGCGCATTGGTTTGATAGTAGCATAGTTGGGATGGACAGTAGCTAGCGCATTGGTTTGATAGCATAGTTGGGATGGACAGTAGCTAGCACATTGGTTTGATAGTAGCATAGTTGGGATGGACAGTAGCTAGCGCATTGGTTTGATAGCATAGCTGGGATGGACAGTAGCTAGCACATTGGTTTGATAGCAGCATAGTTGGGATGGACAGTAGCTAGCACATTGGTTTGATAGTAGCATAGTTGGGATTGACAGTAGCTAGCACATTGGTTTGATAGTAGCATAGTTGGGATGGACAGTAGCTAGCGCATTGGTTTGATAGTGGCATAGTTGGGATAGACAGTAGCTAGCGCATTGGTTTGATAGTGGCATAGTTGGGATGGACAGTAGCTAGGGCATTGGTTTGATAGTAGCATAGTTGGGATGGACAGTAGCTAGCGCATTGGTTTGATAGTGGCATAGTTGGGATAGACAGTAGCTAGCGCATTGGTTTGATAGTGGCATAGTTGGGATGGACAGTAGCTAGCGCATTGGTTTGATAGTAGCATAGTTGGGATGGACAGTAGCTAGCACATTGGTTTGATAGCATCATAGTTGGGATGGACAGTAGCTAGCGCATTGGTTTGATAGTAGCATAGTTGTGATTGACAGTAGCTAGCGCATTGGTTTGATAGTAGCATAGTTGGGGTGGACTCTAGCTAGCGCATTGGTTTGATAGTAGCATAGTTGGGATGGACAGTAGCTAGCGCATTGGTTTGATAGTAGCATAGTTGGGATGGACAGTAGCTAGCACATTGGTTTGATGGATGGACAGTAGCTAGCACATTGGTTTGATAGTAGCATAGTTGGGATGGACAGTAGCTAGCGCATTGGTTTGATAGTAGCATAGTTGGGATGGACTGTAGCTAGCGCATTGGTTTGATAGTAGCATAGTTGGGATGGACAGTAGCTAGCGCATTGGTTTGATAGTAGCATAGTTGGGATGGACAGTAGCTAGCGCATTGGTTTGATAGTAGCATAGTTGGGATGGACAGTAGCTAGCACATTGGTTTGATAGCATAGTTGGGAATGACAGTAGCTAGCACATTGGTTTGATAGTAGCATAGTTGGGATGGACAGTAGCTAGCACATTGGTTTGATAGTAGCATAGTTGGGATGGACAGTAGCTAGCACATTGGTTTGATGGATGGACAGTAGCTAGCACATTGGTTTGATAGTAGCATAGTTGGGATGGACAGTAGCTAGCACATTGGTTTGATAGTAGCATAGTTGGGATGGACAGTAGCTAGCACATTGGTTTGATGGATGGACAGTAGCTAGCGCATTGGTTTGATAGTAGCATAGTTGGGATGGACAGTAGCTAGCGCATTGGTTTGATAGCATAGTTGGGATGGACAGTAGCTAGCACATTGGTTTGATAGTAGCATAGTTGGGATGGACAGTAGCTAGCGCATTGGTTTGATAGCATAGCTGGGATGGACAGTAGCTAGCACATTGGTTTGATAGCAGCATAGTTGGGATGGACAGTAGCTAGCACATTGGTTTGATAGTAGCATAGTTGGGATTGACAGTAGCTAGCACATTGGTTTGATAGTAGCATAGTTGGGATGGACAGTAGCTAGCGCATTGGTTTGATAGTGGCATAGTTGGGATAGACAGTAGCTAGCGCATTGGTTTGATAGTGGCATAGTTGGGATGGACAGTAGCTAGCGCATTGGTTTGATAGTAGCATAGTTGGGATGGACAGTAGCTAGCGCATTGGTTTGATAGTGGCATAGTTGGGATAGACAGTAGCTAGCGCATTGGTTTGATAGTGGCATAGTTGGGATGGACAGTAGCTAGCGCATTGGTTTGATAGTAGCATAGTTGGGATGGACAGTAGCTAGCACATTGGTTTGATAGCATCATAGTTGGGATGGACAGTAGCTAGCGCATTGGTTTGATAGTAGCATAGTTGTGATTGACAGTAGCTAGCGCATTGGTTTGATAGTAGCATAGTTGGGGTGGACTCTAGCTAGCGCATTGGTTTGATAGTAGCATAGTTGGGATGGACAGTAGCTAGCGCATTGGTTTGATAGTAGCATAGTTGGGATGGACAGTAGCTAGCACATTGGTTTGATGGATGGACAGTAGCTAGCACATTGGTTTGATAGTAGCATAGTTGGGATGGACAGTAGCTAGCGCATTGGTTTGATAGTAGCATAGTTGGGATGGACTGTAGCTAGCGCATTGGTTTGATAGTAGCATAGTTGGGATGGACAGTAGCTAGCGCATTGGTTTGATAGTAGCATAGTTGGGATGGACAGTAGCTAGCGCATTGGTTTGATAGTAGCATAGTTGGGATGGACAGTAGCTAGCACATTGGTTTGATAGCATAGTTGGGATTGACAGTAGCTAGCACATTGGTTTGATAGTAGCATAGTTGGGATGGACAGTAGCTAGCACATTGGTTTGATAGTAGCATAGTTGGGATGGACAGTAGCTAGCACATTGGTTTGATGGATGGACAGTAGCTAGCACATTGGTTTGATAGTAGCATAGTTGGGATGGACAGTAGCTAGCACATTGGTTTGATAGTAGCATAGTTGGGATGGACAGTAGCTAGCACATTGGTTTGATGGATGGACAGTAGCTAGCGCATTGGTTTGATAGTAGCATAGTTGGGATGGACAGTAGCTAGCGCATTGGTTTGATAGCATAGTTGGGATGGACAGTAGCTAGCACATTGGTTTGATAGTAGCATAGTTGGGATAGACAGTAGCTAGCGCATTGGTTTGAAAGCATAGCTGGGATGGACAGTAGCTAGCACATTGGTTTGATAGCAGCATAGTTGGGATGGACAGTAGCTAGCACATTGGTTTGATAGTAGCATAGTTGGGATTGACAGTAGCTAGCACATTGATTTGATAGTAGCATAGTTGGGATGGACAGTAGCTAGCGCATTGGTTTGACAGTAGCATAGTTGGGATGGACAGTAGCTAGCGCATTGGTTTGATAGTGGCATAGTTGGGATAGACAGTAGCTAGCGCATTGGTTTGATAGTGGCACAGTTGGGATGGACAGTAGCTGGCGCATTGGTTTGATAGCATAGTTGGGATGGACAGTAGCTAGCACATTGGTTTGATAGCATAGTTGGGATGGACAGTAGCTAGCACATTGGTTTGATAGCAGCATAGTTGGGATGGACAGTAGCTAGCACATTGGTTTGATAGTAGCATAGTTGGGATGGACAGTAGCTAGCACATTGGTTTGATAGCAGCATAGTTGGGATGGACAGTAGCTAGCACATTGGTTTGATAGTAGCATAGTTGGGATTGACAGTAGCTAGCACATTGGTTTGATAGTAGCAAAGTTGGGATGGACAGTAGCTAGCACATTGGTTTGATAGCAGCATAGTTGGGATGGACAGTAGCTAGCACATTGGTTTGATAGTAGCATAGTTGGGATGGACAGTAGCTAGCGCATTGGTTTGATAGTAGCATAGTTGGGATGGACAGTAGCTAGCGCATTGGTTTGATAGCATAGTTGGGATGGACAGTAGCTAGCACATTGGTTTGATGGATGGACAGTAGCTAGCACATTGGTTTGATAGTAGCATAGTTGGGATGGACAGTAGCTAGCGCATTGGTTTGATAGTAGCATAGTTGGGATGGACTGTAGCTAGCGCATTGGTTTGATAGTAGCATAGTTGGGATGGACAGTAGCTAGCGCATTGGTTTGATAGTAGCATAGTTGGGATGGACAGTAGCTAGCGCATTGGTTTGATAGTAGCATAGTTGGGATGGACAGTAGCTAGCACATTGGTTTGATAGCATAGTTGGGATTGACAGTAGCTAGCACATTGGTTTGATAGTAGCATAGTTGGGATGGACAGTAGCTAGAACATTGGTTTGATAGTAGCATAGTTGGGATGGACAGTAGCTAGCACATTGGTTTGATGGATGGACAGTAGCTAGCACATTGGTTTGATAGTAGCATAGTTGGGATGGACAGTAGCTAGCACATTGGTTTGATAGTAGCATAGTTGGGATGGACAGTAGCTAGCACATTGGTTTGATGGATGGACAGTAGCTAGCGCATTGGTTTGATAGTAGCATAGTTGGGATGGACAGTAGCTAGCGCATTGGTTTGATAGCATAGTTGGGATGGACAGTAGCTAGCACATTGGTTTGATAGTAGCATAGTTGGGATGGACAGTAGCTAGCGCATTGGTTTGATAGCATAGCTGGGATGGACAGTAGCTAGCACATTGGTTTGATAGCAGCATAGTTGGGATGGACAGTAGCTAGCACATTGGTTTGATAGTAGCATAGTTGGGATTGACAGTAGCTAGCACATTGGTTTGATAGTAGCATAGTTGGGATGGACAGTAGCTAGCGCATTGGTTTGATAGTGGCATAGTTGGGATAGACAGTAGCTAGCGCATTGGTTTGATAGTGGCATAGTTGGGATGGACAGTAGCTAGCGCATTGGTTTGATAGTAGCATAGTTGGGATGGACAGTAGCTAGCGCATTGGTTTGATAGTGGCATAGTTGGGATAGACAGTAGCTAGCGCATTGGTTTGATAGTGGCATAGTTGGGATGGACAGTAGCTAGCGCATTGGTTTGATAGTAGCATAGTTGGGATGGACAGTAGCTAGCACATTGGTTTGATAGCATCATAGTTGGGATGGACAGTAGCTAGCGCATTGGTTTGATAGTAGCATAGTTGGGATTGACAGTAGCTAGCGCATTGGTTTGATAGTAGCATAGTTGGGGTGGACTCTAGCTAGCGCATTGGTTTGATAGTAGCATAGTTGGGATGGACAGTAGCTAGCGCATTGGTTTGATAGTAGCATAGTTGGGATGGACAGTAGCTAGCACATTGGTTTGATGGATGGACAGTAGCTAGCACATTGGTTTGATAGTAGCATAGTTGGGATGGACAGTAGCTAGCGCATTGGTTTGATAGTAGCATAGTTGGGATGGACTGTAGCTAGCGCATTGGTTTGATAGTAGCATAGTTGGGATGGACAGTAGCTAGCGCATTGGTTTGATAGTAGCATAGTTGGGATGGACAGTAGCTAGCGCATTGGTTTGATAGTAGCATAGTTGGGATGGACAGTAGCTAGCACATTGGTTTGATAGCATAGTTGGGATTGACAGTAGCTAGCACATTGGTTTGATAGTAGCATAGTTGGGATGGACAGTAGCTAGCACATTGGTTTGATAGTAGCATAGTTGGGATGGACAGTAGCTAGCACATTGGTTTGATGGATGGACAGTAGCTAGCGCATTGGTTTGATAGTAGCATAGTTGGGATGGACAGTAGCTAGCGCATTGGTTTGATAGCATAGTTGGGATGGACAGTAGCTAGCACATTGGTTTGATAGTAGCATAGTTGGGATGGACAGTAGCTAGCACATTGGTTTGATGGATGGACAGTAGCTAGCACATTGGTTTGATAGTAGCATAGTTGGGATGGACAGTAGCTAGCACATTGGTTTGATAGTAGCATAGTTGGGATGGACAGTAGCTAGCACATTGGTTTGATGGATGGACAGTAGCTAGCGCATTGGTTTGATAGTAGCATAGTTGGGATGGACAGTAGCTAGCGCATTGGTTTGATAGCATAGTTGGGATGGACAGTAGCTAGCACATTGGTTTGATAGTAGCATAGTTGGGATGGACAGTAGCTAGCGCATTGGTTTGATAGCATAGCTGGGATGGACAGTAGCTAGCACATTGGTTTGATAGCAGCATAGTTGGGATGGACAGTAGCTAGCACATTGGTTTGATAGTAGCATAGTTGGGATTGACAGTAGCTAGCACATTGGTTTGATAGTAGCATAGTTGGGATGGACAGTAGCTAGCGCATTGGTTTGATAGTGGCATAGTTGGGATAGACAGTAGCTAGCGCATTGGTTTGATAGTGGCATAGTTGGGATGGACAGTAGCTAGCGCATTGGTTTGATAGTAGCATAGTTGGGATGGACAGTAGCTAGCGCATTGGTTTGATAGTGGCATAGTTGGGATAGACAGTAGCTAGCGCATTGGTTTGATAGTGGCATAGTTGGGATGGACAGTAGCTAGCGCATTGGTTTGATAGTAGCATAGTTGGGATGGACAGTAGCTAGCACATTGGTTTGATAGCATCATAGTTGGGATGGACAGTAGCTAGCGCATTGGTTTGATAGTAGCATAGTTGGGATTGACAGTAGCTAGCGCATTGGTTTGATAGTAGCATAGTTGGGGTGGACTCTAGCTAGCGCATTGGTTTGATAGTAGCATAGTTGGGATGGACAGTAGCTAGCGCATTGGTTTGATAGTAGCATAGTTGGGATGGACAGTAGCTAGCACATTGGTTTGATGGATGGACAGTAGCTAGCACATTGGTTTGATAGTAGCATAGTTGGGATGGACAGTAGCTAGCGCATTGGTTTGATAGTAGCATAGTTGGGATGGACTGTAGCTAGCGCATTGGTTTGATAGTAGCATAGTTGGGATGGACAGTAGCTAGCGCATTGGTTTGATAGTAGCATAGTTGGGATGGACAGTAGCTAGCGCATTGGTTTGATAGTAGCATAGTTGGGATGGACAGTAGCTAGCACATTGGTTTGATAGCATAGTTGGGATTGACAGTAGCTAGCACATTGGTTTGATAGTAGCATAGTTGGGATGGACAGTAGCTAGCACATTGGTTTGATAGTAGCATAGTTGGGATGGACAGTAGCTAGCACATTGGTTTGATGGATGGACAGTAGCTAGCGCATTGGTTTGATAGTAGCATAGTTGGGATGGACAGTAGCTAGCGCATTGGTTTGATAGCATAGTTGGGATGGACAGTAGCTAGCACATTGGTTTGACAGTAGCATAGTTGGGATGGACAGTAGCTAGCGCATTGGTTTGATAGTGGCATAGTTGGGATAGACAGTAGCTAGCGCATTGTTTTGATAGTGGCATAGTTGGGATGGACAGTAGCTAGCGCATTGGTTTGATAGTAGCATAGTTGGGATGGACAATAGCTATTACATTGGTTTGATAGCATCATAGTTGGGATGGACAGTAGCTAGCGCATTGGTTTGATAGTAGCATAGTTGGGATGGACAGTAGCTAGCGCATTGGTTTGATAGTAGCATAGTTGGGATTGACAGTAGCTAGCGCATTGGTTTGATAGTAGCATAGTTGGGGTGGACTCTAGCTAGCGCATTGGTTTGATAGTAGCATAGTTGGGATGGACAGTAGCTAGCGCATTGGTTTGATAGTAGCATAGTTGGGATGGACAGTAGCTAGCACATTGGTTTGATGGATGGACAGTAGCTAGCACATTGGTTTGATAGTAGCATAGTTGGGATGGACAGTAGCTAGCGCATTGGTTTGATAGTAGCATAGTTGGGATGGACTGTAGCTAGCGCATTGGTTTGATAGTAGCATAGTTGGGATGGACAGTAGCTAGCGCATTGGTTTGATAGTAGCATAGTTGGGATGGACAGTAGCTAGCGCATTGGTTTGATAGTAGCATAGTTGGGATGGACAGTAGCTAGCACATTGGTTTGATAGCATAGTTGGGATTGACAGTAGCTAGCACATTGGTTTGATAGTAGCATAGTTGGGATGGACAGTAGCTAGCACATTGGTTTGATGGATGGACAGTAGCTAGCACATTGGTTTGATAGTAGCATAGTTGGGATGGACAGTAGCTAGCACATTGGTTTGATAGTAGCATAGTTGGGATGGACAGTAGCTAGCACATTGGTTTGATGGATGGACAGTAGCTAGCGCATTGGTTTGATAGTAGCATAGTTGGGATGGACAGTAGCTAGCGCATTGGTTTGATAGCATAGTTGGGATGGACAGTAGCTAGCACATTGGTTTGATAGTAGCATAGTTGGGATGGACAGTAGCTAGCGCATTGGTTTGATAGCATAGCTGGGATGGACAGTAGCTAGCACATTGGTTTGATAGCAGCATAGTTGGGATGGACAGTAGCTAGCACATTGGTTTGATAGTAGCATTGTTGGGATTGACAGTAGCTAGCACATTGGTTTGATAGTAGCATAGTTGGGATGGACAGTAGCTAGCGCATTGGTTTGATAGTGGCATAGTTGGGATAGACAGTAGCTAGCGCATTGGTTTGATAGTGGCATAGTTGGGATGGACAGTAGCTAGCGCATTGGTTTGATAGTAGCATAGTTGGGATGGACAGTAGCTAGCGCATTGGTTTGATAGTGGCATAGTTGGGATAGACAGTAGCTAGCGCATTGGTTTGATAGTGGCATAGTTGGGATGGACAGTAGCTAGCGCATTGGTTTGATAGTAGCATAGTTGGGATGGACAGTAGCTAGCACATTGGTTTGATAGCATCATAGTTGGGATGGACAGTAGCTAGCGCATTGGTTTGATAGTAGCATAGTTGGGATTGACAGTAGCTAGCGCATTGGTTTGATAGTAGCATAGTTGGGGTGGACTCTAGCTAGCGCATTGGTTTGATAGTAGCATAGTTGGGATGGACAGTAGCTAGCGCATTGGTTTGATAGTAGCATAGTTGGGATGGACAGTAGCTAGCACATTGGTTTGATGGATGGACAGTAGCTAGCACATTGGTTTGATAGTAGCATAGTTGGGATGGACAGTAGCTAGCGCATTGGTTTGATAGTAGCATAGTTGGGATGGACTGTAGCTAGCGCATTGGTTTGATAGTAGCATAGTTGGGATGGACAGTAGC
This sequence comes from Borostomias antarcticus, assembly GCF_949987555.1. NCBI lineage: Eukaryota > Metazoa > Chordata > Actinopteri > Stomiiformes > Stomiidae > Borostomias > Borostomias antarcticus. The sequence continues at coordinate 89,906 of NW_028176286.1, forward strand.
TAGCGCATTGGTTTGATAGTAGCATAGTTGGGATGGACAGTAGCTAGCGCATTGGTTTGATAGTAGCATAGTTGGGATGGACAGTAGCTAGCACATTGGTTTGATAGCATAGTTGGGATTGACAGTAGCTAGCACATTGGTTTGATAGTAGCATAGTTGGGATGGACAGTAGCTAGCACATTGGTTTGATAGTAGCATAGTTGGGATGGACAGTAGCTAGCACATTGGTTTGATAGTAGCATAGTTGGGATGGACAGTAGCTAGCACATTGGTTTGATGGATGGACAGTAGCTAGCGCATTGGTTTGATAGTAGCATAGTTGGGATGGACAGTAGCTAGCGCATTGGTTTGATAGCATAGTTGGGATGGACAGTAGCTAGCACATTGGTTTGACAGTAGCATAGTTGGGATGGACAGTAGCTAGCGCATTGGTTTGATAGTGGCATAGTTGGGATAGACAGTAGCTAGCGCATTGTTTTGATAGTGGCATAGTTGGGATGGACAGTAGCTAGCGCATTGGTTTGATAGTAGCATAGTTGGGATGGACAATAGCTATTACATTGGTTTGATAGCATCATAGTTGGGATGGACAGTAGCTAGCGCATTGGTTTGATAGTAGCATAGTTGGGATGGACAGTAGCTAGCGCATTGGTTTGATAGTAGCATAGTTGGGATTGACAGTAGCTAGCGCATTGGTTTGATAGTAGCATAGTTGGGGTGGACTCTAGCTAGCGCATTGGTTTGATAGTAGCATAGTTGGGATGGACAGTAGCTAGCGCATTGGTTTGATAGTAGCATAGTTGGGATGGACAGTAGCTAGCACATTGGTTTGATGGATGGACAGTAGCTAGCACATTGGTTTGATAGTAGCATAGTTGGGATGGACAGTAGCTAGCGCATTGGTTTGATAGTAGCATAGTTGGGATGGACTGTAGCTAGCGCATTGGTTTGATAGTAGCATAGTTGGGATGGACAGTAGCTAGCGCATTGGTTTGATAGTAGCATAGTTGGGATGGACAGTAGCTAGCGCATTGGTTTGATAGTAGCATAGTTGGGATGGACAGTAGCTAGCACATTGGTTTGATAGCATAGTTGGGATTGACAGTAGCTAGCACATTGGTTTGATAGTAGCATAGTTGGGATGGACAGTAGCTAGAACATTGGTTTGATAGTAGCATAGTTGGGATGGACAGTAGCTAGCACATTGGTTTGATGGATGGACAGTAGCTAGCACATTGGTTTGATAGTAGCATAGTTGGGATGGACAGTAGCTAGCACATTGGTTTGATAGTAGCATAGTTGGGATGGACAGTAGCTAGCACATTGGTTTGATGGATGGACAGTAGCTAGCGCATTGGTTTGATAGTAGCATAGTTGGGATGGACAGTAGCTAGCGCATTGGTTTGATAGCATAGTTGGGATGGACAGTAGCTAGCACATTGGTTTGATAGTAGCATAGTTGGGATGGACAGTAGCTAGCGCATTGGTTTGATAGCATAGCTGGGATGGACAGTAGCTAGCACATTGGTTTGATAGCAGCATAGTTGGGATGGACAGTAGCTAGCACATTGGTTTGATAGTAGCATAGTTGGGATTGACAGTAGCTAGCACATTGGTTTGATAGTAGCATAGTTGGGATGGACAGTAGCTAGCGCATTGGTTTGATAGTGGCATAGTTGGGATAGACAGTAGCTAGCGCATTGGTTTGATAGTGGCATAGTTGGGATGGACAGTAGCTAGCGCATTGGTTTGATAGTAGCATAGTTGGGATGGACAGTAGCTAGCGCATTGGTTTGATAGTGGCATAGTTGGGATAGACAGTAGCTAGCGCATTGGTTTGATAGTGGCATAGTTGGGATGGACAGTAGCTAGCGCATTGGTTTGATAGTAGCATAGTTGGGATGGACAGTAGCTAGCACATTGGTTTGATAGCATCATAGTTGGGATGGACAGTAGCTAGCGCATTGGTTTGATAGTAGCATAGTTGTGATTGACAGTAGCTAGCGCATTGGTTTGATAGTAGCATAGTTGGGGTGGACTCTAGCTAGCGCATTGGTTTGATAGTAGCATAGTTGGGATGGACAGTAGCTAGCGCATTGGTTTGATAGTAGCATAGTTGGGATGGACAGTAGCTAGCACATTGGTTTGATGGATGGACAGTAGCTAGCACATTGGTTTGATAGTAGCATAGTTGGGATGGACAGTAGCTAGCGCATTGGTTTGATAGTAGCATAGTTGGGATGGACTGTAGCTAGCGCATTGGTTTGATAGTAGCATAGTTGGGATGGACAGTAGCTAGCGCATTGGTTTGATAGTAGCATAGTTGGGATGGACAGTAGCTAGCGCATTGGTTTGATAGTAGCATAGTTGGGATGGACAGTAGCTAGCACATTGGTTTGATAGCATAGTTGGGATTGACAGTAGCTAGCACATTGGTTTGATAGTAGCATAGTTGGGATGGACAGTAGCTAGCACATTGGTTTGATAGTAGCATAGTTGGGATGGACAGTAGCTAGCACATTGGTTTGATGGATGGACAGTAGCTAGCACATTGGTTTGATAGTAGCATAGTTGGGATGGACAGTAGCTAGCACATTGGTTTGATGGATGGACAGTAGCTAGCGCATTGGTTTGATAGTAGCATAGTTGGGATGGACAGTAGCTAGCGCATTGGTTTGATAGCATAGTTGGGATGGACAGTAGCTAGCACATTGGTTTGATAGTAGCATAGTTGGGATAGACAGTAGCTAGCGCATTGGTTTGAAAGCATAGCTGGGATGGACAGTAGCTAGCACATTGGTTTGATAGCAGCATAGTTGGGATGGACAGTAGCTAGCACATTGGTTTGATAGTAGCATAGTTGGGATTGACAGTAGCTAGCACATTGATTTGATAGTAGCATAGTTGGGATGGACAGTAGCTAGCGCATTGGTTTGACAGTAGCATAGTTGGGATGGACAGTAGCTAGCGCATTGGTTTGATAGTGGCATAGTTGGGATAGACAGTAGCTAGCGCATTGGTTTGATAGTGGCACAGTTGGGATGGACAGTAGCTGGCGCATTGGTTTGATAGCATAGTTGGGATGGACAGTAGCTAGCACATTGGTTTGATAGCATAGTTGGGATGGACAGTAGCTAGCACATTGGTTTGATAGCAGCATAGTTGGGATGGACAGTAGCTAGCACATTGGTTTGATAGTAGCATAGTTGGGATGGACAGTAGCTAGCACATTGGTTTGATAGCAGCATAGTTGGGATGGACAGTAGCTAGCACATTGGTTTGATAGTAGCATAGTTGGGATTGACAGTAGCTAGCACATTGGTTTGATAGTAGCAAAGTTGGGATGGACAGTAGCTAGCACATTGGTTTGATAGCAGCATAGTTGGGATGGACAGTAGCTAGCACATTGGTTTGATAGTAGCATAGTTGGGATGGACAGTAGCTAGCGCATTGGTTTGATAGTAGCATAGTTGGGATGGACAGTAGCTAGCGCATTGGTTTGATAGCATAGTTGGGATGGACAGTAGCTAGCACATTGGTTTGATAGCAGCATAGTTGGGATGGACAGTAGCTAGCACATTGGTTTGATGGATGGACAGTAGCTAGCACATTGGTTTGATAGTAGCATAGTTGGGATGGACAGTAGCTAGCGCATTGGTTTGATAGTAGCATAGTTGGGATGGACAGTAGCTAGCGCATTGGTTTGATAGTAGCATAGTTGGGATGGACAGTAGCTATTACATTGGTTTGATATCATAGTTGGGATGGACAATAGCTAGCGCATTGGTTTGATAGTAGCATAGTTGGGATGGACTGTAGCTAGCGCATTGGTTTGATAGTAGCATAGTTGGGATGGACAGTAGCTAGCGCATTGGTTTGATAGTAGCATAGTTGGGATGGACAGTAGCTATTACATTGGTTAGATAGCATAGTTGGGATGGACAGTAGCTAGCACATTGGTTTGATAGCATCATAGTTGGGATGGACAATAGCTAGCGCATTGGTTTGATAGTAGCATAGTTGGGATGGACTGTAGCTAGCGCATTGGTTTGATAGTCGCATAGTTGGGATGGACAGTAGCTATTACATTGGTTTGATAGCATAGTTGGGATGGACAGTAGCTAGCGCATTGGTTTGACAGTAGCATAGTTGGGATGGACAGTAGCTAGCGCATTGGTTTGATAGTGGCATAGTTGGGATAGACAGTAGCTAGCGCATTGTTTTGATAGTGGCATAGTTGGGATGGACAGTAGCTAGCGCATTGGTTTGATAGTAGCATAGTTGGGATGGACAATAGCTATTACATTGGTTTGATAGCATCATAGTTGGGATGGACAGTAGCTAGCGCATTGGTTTGATAGTAGCATAGTTGGGATGGACAGTAGCTAGCGCATTGGTTTGATAGTGGCATAGTTGGGATAGACAGTAGCTAGCGCATTGGTTTGATAGTGGCATAGTTGGGATGGACAGTAGCTAACGCATTGGTTTGATAGTAGCATAGTTGGGATGGACAGTAGCTAGCACATTGGTTTGATAGCATCATAGTTGGGATGGACAGTAGCTAGCGCATTGGTTTGATAGTAGCATAGTTGGGATTGACAGTAGCTAGCGCATTGGTTTGATAGTAGCATAGTTGGGGTGGACTCTAGCTAGCGCATTGGTTTGATAGTAGCATAGTTGGGATGGACAGTAGCTAGCGCATTGGTTTGATAGTAGCATAGTTGGGATGGACAGTAGCTAGCACATTGGTTTGATGGATGGACAGTAGCTAGCACATTGGTTTGATAGTAGCATAGTTGGGATGGACAATAGCTAGCGCATTGGTTTGATAGTAGCATAGTTGGGATGGACAATAGCTAGCGCATTGGTTTGATAGTAGCATAGTTGGGATGGACTGTAGCTAGCGCATTGGTTTGATAGTAGCATAGTTGGGATGGACAGTAGCTAGCGCATTGGTTTGATAGTAGCATAGTTGGGATGGACAGTAGCTAGCACATTGGTTTGATAGCATAGTTGGGATTGACAGTAGCTAGCACATTGGTTTGATAGTAGCATAGTTGGGATGGACAGTAGCTAGCACATTGGTTTGATAGTAGCATAGTTGGGATGGACAGTTGCTAGCACATTGGTTTGATGGATGGACAGTAGCTAGCACATTGGTTTGATAGTAGCATAGTTGGGATGGACAGTAGCTAGCACATTGGTTTGATAGTAGCATAGTTGGGATGGACAGTAGCTAGCGCATTGGTTTGATGGATGGACAGTAGCTAGCGCATTGGTTTGATAGTAGCATAGTTGGGATGGACAGTAGCTAGCGCATTGGTTTGATAGCATAGTTGGGATGGACAGTAGCTTGCGCATTGGTTTGATAGCATAGCTGGGATGGACAGTAGCTAGCACATTGGTTTGATAGCAGCATAGTTGGGATGGACAGTAGCTAGCACATTGGTTTGATAGTAGCATAGTTGGGATGGACAGTAGCTAGCGCATTGGTTTGACAGTAGCATAGTTGGGATGGACAGTAGCTAGCGCATTGGTTTGATAGTGGCATAGTTGGGATAGACAGTAGCTAGCGCATTGGTTTGATAGTGGCACAGTTGGGATGGACAGTAGCTGGCGCATTGGTTTGATAGCATAGTTGGGATGGACAGTAGCTAGCACATTGGTTTGATAGCATAGTTGGGATGGACAGTAGCTAGCACATTGGTTTGATAGCAGCATAGTTGGGATGGACAGTAGCTAGCACATTGGTTTGATAGTAGCATAGTTGGGATGGACAGTAGCTAGCACATTGGTTTGATAGCAGCATAGTTGGGATGGACAGTAGCTAGCACATTGGTTTGATAGTAGCATAGTTGGGATTGACAGTAGCTAGCACATTGGTTTGATAGTAGCAAAGTTGGGATGGACAGTAGCTAGCACATTGGTTTGATAGCAGCATAGTTGGGATGGACAGTAGCTAGCACATTGGTTTGATAGTAGCATAGTTGGGATGGACAGTAGCTAGCGCATTGGTTTGACAGTAGCATAGTTGGGATGGACAGTAGCTAGCGCATTGGTTTGATAGTGGCATAGTTGGGATAGACAGTAGCTAGCGCATTGGTTTGATAGTGGCACAGTTGGGATGGACAGTAGCTGGCGCATTGGTTTGATAGCATAGTTGGGATGGACAGTAGCTAGCACATTGGTTTGATAGCATAGTTGGGATGGACAGTAGCTAGCACATTGGTTTGATAGCAGCATAGTTGGGATGGACAGTAGCTAGCACATTGGTTTGATAGTAGCATAGTTGGGATGGACAGTAGCTAGCGCATTGGTTTGATAGCATAGCTGGGATGGACAGTAGCTAGCACATTGGTTTGATAGCAGCATAGTTGGGATGGACAGTAGCTAGCACATTGGTTTGATAGTAGCATAGTTGGGATTGACAGTAGCTAGCACATTGGTTTGATAGTAGCATAGTTGGGATGGACAGTAGCTAGCGCATTGGTTTGACAGTAGCATAGTTGGGATGGACAGTAGCTAGCGCATTGGTTTGATAGTGGCATAGTTGGGATAGACAGTAGCTAGCGCATTGGTTTGATAGTGGCACAGTTGGGATGGACAGTAGCTGGCGCATTGGTTTGATAGCATAGTTGGGATGGACAGTAGCTAGCACATTGGTTTGATAGCATAGTTGGGATGGACAGTAGCTAGCACATTGGTTTGATAGCAGCATAGTTGGGATGGACAGTAGCTAGCACATTGGTTTGATAGCAGCATAGTTGGGATGGACAGTAGCTAGCACATTGGTTTGACAGTAGCATAGTTGGGATGGACAGTAGCTAGCGCATTGGTTTGATAGTGGCATAGTTGGGATAGACAGTAGCTAGCGCATTGGTTTGATAGTGGCACAGTTGGGATGGACAGTAGCTGGCGCATTGGTTTGATAGCATAGTTGGGATGGACAGTAGCTAGCACATTGGTTTGATAGCATAGTTGGGATGGACAGTAGCTAGCACATTGGTTTGATAGCAGCATAGTTGGGATGGACAGTAGCTAGCACATTGGTTTGATAGTAGCATAGTTGGGATGGACAGTAGCTAGCACATTGGTTTGATAGCAGCATAGTTGGGATGGACAGTAGCTAGCACATTGGTTTGATAGTAGCATAGTTGGGATTGACAGTAGCTAGCACATTGGTTTGATAGTAGCAAAGTTGGGATGGACAGTAGCTAGCACATTGGTTTGATAGCAGCATAGTTGGGATGGACAGTAGCTAGCACATTGGTTTGATAGTAGCATAGTTGGGATGGACAGTAGCTAGCGCATTGGTTTGACAGTAGCATAGTTGGGATGGACAGTAGCTAGCGCATTGGTTTGATAGTGGCATAGTTGGGATAGACAGTAGCTAGCGCATTGGTTTGATAGTGGCACAGTTGGGATGGACAGTAGCTGGCGCATTGGTTTGATAGCATAGTTGGGATGGACAGTAGCTAGCACATTGGTTTGATAGCATAGTTGGGATGGACAGTAGCTAGCACATTGGTTTGATAGCAGCATAGTTGGGATGGACAGTAGCTAGCACATTGGTTTGATAGTAGCATAGTTGGGATGGACAGTAGCTAGCGCATTGGTTTGATAGCATAGCTGGGATGGACAGTAGCTAGCACATTGATTTGATAGCAGCATAGTTGGGATGGACAGTAGCTAGCACATTGGTTTGATAGTAGCATAGTTGGGATTGACAGTAGCTAGCACATTGGTTTGATAGTAGCATAGTTGGGATGGACAGTAGCTAGCGCATTGGTTTGACAGTAGCATAGTTGGGATGGACAGTAGCTAGCGCATTGGTTTGATAGTGGCATAGTTGGGATAGACAGTAGCTAGCGCATTGGTTTGATAGTGGCACAGTTGGGATGGACAGTAGCTGGCGCATTGGTTTGATAGCATAGTTGGGATGGACAGTAGCTAGCACATTGGTTTGATAGCATAGTTGGGATGGACAGTAGCTAGCACATTGGTTTGATAGCAGCATAGTTGGGATGGACAGTAGCTAGCACATTGGTTTGATAGTAGCATAGTTGGGATGGACAGTAGCTAGCACATTGGTTTGATAGCAGCATAGTTGGGATGGACAGTAACTAGCACATTGGTTTGATAGTAGCATAGTTGGGATTGACAGTAGCTAGCACATTGGTTTGATAGTAGCAAAGTTGGGATGACAGTAGCTAGCACATTGGTTTGATAGCAGCATAGTTGGGATGGACAGTAGCTAGCACATTGGTTTGATAGTAGCATAGTTGGGATGGACAGTAGCTAGCGCATTGGTTTGATAGTAGCATAGTTGGGATGGACAGTAGCTAGCGCATTGGTTTGATAGCATAGTTGGGATGGACAGTAGCTAGCACATTGGTTTGATAGCAGCATAGTTGGGATGGACAGTAGCTAGCACATTGGTTTGATGGATGGACAGTAGCTAGCACATTGGTTTGATAGTAGCATAGTTGGGATGGACAGTAGCTAGCGCATTGGTTTGATAGTAGCATAGTTGGGATGGACAGTAGCTAGCGCATTGGTTTGATAGTAGCATAGTTGGGATGGACAGTAGCTATTACATTGGTTTGATATCATAGTTGGGATGGACAATAGCTAGCGCATTGGTTTGATAGTAGCATAGTTGGGATGGACTGTAGCTAGCGCATTGGTTTGATAGTAGCATAGTTGGGATGGACAGTAGCTAGCGCATTGGTTTGATAGTAGCATAGTTGGGATGGACAGTAGCTAGCACATTGGTTTGATGGATGGACAGTAGCTAGCACATTGGTTTGATAGTAGCATAGTTGGGATGGACAGTAGCTAGCGCATTGGTTTGATAGTAGCATAGTTGGGATGGACTGTAGCTAGCGCATTGGTTTGATAGTAGCATAGTTGGGATGGACAGTAGCTAGCGCATTGGTTTGATAGTAGCATAGTTGGGATGGACAGTAGCTAGCACATTGGTTTGATAGCATAGTTGGGATTGACAGTAGCTAGCACATTGGTTTGATAGTAGCATAGTTGGGATGGACAGTAGCTAGCACATTGGTTTGATAGTAGCATAGTTGGGATGGACAGTAGCTAGCACATTGGTTTGATGGATGGACAGTAGCTAGCACATTGGTTTGATAGTAGCATAGTTGGGATGGACAGTAGCTAGCACATTGGTTTGATAGTAGCATAGTTGGGATGGACAGTAGCTAGCACATTGGTTTGATGGATGGACAGTAGCTAGCGCATTGGTTTGATAGTAGCATAGTTGGGATGGACAGTAGCTAGCGCATTGGTTTGATAGCATAGTTGGGATGGACAGTAGCTAGCACATTGGTTTGATAGTAGCATAGTTGGGATGGACAGTAGCTTGCGCATTGGTTTGATAGCATAGCTGGGATGGACAGTAGCTAGCACATTGGTTTGATAGCAGCATAGTTGGGATGGACAGTAGCTAGCACATTGGTTTGATAGTAGCATAGTTGGGATGGACAGTAGCTAGCGCATTGGTTTGACAGTAGCATAGTTGGGATGGACAGTAGCTAGCGCATTGGTTTGATAGTGGCATAGTTGGGATAGACAGTAGCTAGCGCATTGGTTTGATAGTGGCACAGTTGAGATGGACAGTAGCTGGCGCATTGGTTTGATAGCATAGTTGGGATGGACAGTAGCTAGCACATTGGTTTGATAGCATAGTTGGGATGGACAGTAGCTAGCACATTGGTTTGATAGCAGCATAGTTGGGATGGACAGTAGCTAGCACATTGGTTTGATAGTAGCATAGTTGGGATGGACAGTAGCTAGCACATTGGTTTGATAGCAGCATAGTTGGGATGGACAGTAGCTAGCACATTGGTTTGATAGTAGCATAGTTGGGATTGACAGTAGCTAGCACATTGGTTTGATAGTAGCAAAGTTGGGATGGACAGTAGCTAGCACATTGGTTTGATAGCAGCATAGTTGGGATGGACAGTAGCTAGCACATTGGTTTGATAGTAGCATAGTTGGGATGGACAGTAGCTAGCGCATTGGTTTGACAGTAGCATAGTTGGGATGGACAGTAGCTAGCGCATTGGTTTGATAGTGGCATAGTTGGGATAGACAGTAGCTAGCGCATTGGTTTGATAGTGGCACAGTTGGGATGGACAGTAGCTGGCGCATTGGTTTGATAGCATAGTTGGGATGGACAGTAGCTAGCACATTGGTTTGATAGCATAGTTGGGATGGACAGTAGCTAGCACATTGGTTTGATAGCAGCATAGTTGGGATGGACAGTAGCTAGCACATTGGTTTGATAGTAGCATAGTTGGGATGGACAGTAGCTAGCGCATTGGTTTGATAGCATAGCTGGGATGGACAGTAGCTAGCACATTGGTTTGATAGCAGCATAGTTGGGATGGACAGTAGCTAGCACATTGGTTTGATAGTAGCATAGTTGGGATTGACAGTAGCTAGCACATTGGTTTGATAGTAGCATAGTTGGGATGGACAGTAGCTAGCGCATTGGTTTGACAGTAGCATAGTTGGGATGGACAGTAGCTAGCGCATTGGTTTGATAGTGGCATAGTTGGGATAGACAGTAGCTAGCGCATTGGTTTGATAGTGGCACAGTTGGGATGGACAGTAGCTGGCGCATTGGTTTGATAGCATAGTTGGGATGGACAGTAGCTAGCACATTGGTTTGATAGCATAGTTGGGATGGACAGTAGCTAGCACATTGGTTTGATAGCAGCATAGTTGGGATAGACAGTAGCTAGCACATTGGTTTGATAGTAGCATAGTTGGGATGGACAGTAGCTAGCACATTGGTTTGATAGCAGCATAGTTGGGATGGACAGTAGCTAGCACATTGGTTTGATAGTAGCATAGTTGGGATTGACAGTAGCTAGCACATTGGTTTGATAGTAGCAAAGTTGGGATGACAGTAGCTAGCACATTGGTTTGATAGCAGCATAGTTGGGATGGACAGTAGCTAGCACATTGGTTTGATAGTAGCATAGTTGGGATGGACAGTAGCTAGCGCATTGGTTTGATAGTAGCATAGTTGGGATGGACAGTAGCTAGCGCATTGGTTTGATAGCATAGTTGGGATGGACAGTAGCTAGCACATTGGTTTGATAGCAGCATAGTTGGGATGGACAGTAGCTAGCACATTGGTTTGATGGATGGACAGTAGCTAGCACATTGGTTTGATAGTAGCATAGTTGGGATGGACAGTAGCTAGCGCATTGGTTTGATAGTAGCATAGTTGGGATGGACAGTAGCTAGCGCATTGGTTTGATAGTAGCATAGTTGGGATGGACAGTAGCTATTACATTGGTTTGATATCATAGTTGGGATGGACAATAGCTAGCGCATTGGTTTGATAGTAGCATAGTTGGGATGGACTGTAGCTAGCGCATTGGTTTGATAGTAGCATAGTTGGGATGGACAGTAGCTAGCGCATTGGTTTGATAGTAGCATAGTTGGGATGGACAGTAGCTATTACATTGGTTAGATAGCATAGTTGGGATGGACAGTAGCTAGCACATTGGTTTGATAGCATCATAGTTGGGATGGACAATAGCTAGCGCATTGGTTTGATAGTAGCATAGTTGGGATGGACTGTAGCTAGCGCATTGGTTTGATAGTAGCATAGTTGGGATGGACAGTAGCTATTACATTGGTTTGATAGCATAGTTGGGATGGACAGTAGCTAGCGCATTGGTTTGACAGTAGCATAGTTGGGATGGACAGTAGCTAGCGCATTGGTTTGATAGTGGCATAGTTGGGATAGACAGTAGCTAGCGCATTGTTTTGATAGTGGCATAGTTGGGATGGACAGTAGCTAGCGCATTGGTTTGATAGTAGCATAGTTGGGATGGACAATAGCTATTACATTGGTTTGATAGCATCATAGTTGGGATGGACAGTAGCTAGCGCATTGGTTTGATAGTAGCATAGTTGGGATGGACAGTAGCTAGCGCATTGGTTTGATAGTGGCATAGTTGGGATAGACAGTAGCTAGCGCATTGGTTTGATAGTGGCATAGTTGGGATGGACAGTAGCTAGCGCATTGGTTTGATAGTAGCATAGTTGGGATGGACAGTAGCTAGCGCATTGGTTTGATAGTGGCATAGTTGGGATAGACAGTAGCTAGCGCATTGGTTTGATAGTGGCACAGTTGGGATGGACAGTAGCTGGCGCATTGGTTTGATAGCATAGTTGGGATGGACAGTAGCTAGCACATTGGTTTGATAGCATAGTTGGGATGGACAGTAGCTAGCACATTGGTTTGATAGCAGCATAGTTGGGATGGACAGTAGCTAGCACATTGGTTTGATAGTAGCATAGTTGGGATGGACAGTAGCTAGCGCATTGGTTTGATAGTAGCATAGTTGGGATGGACAGTAGCTAGCGCATTGGTTTGATAGCATAGTTGGGATGGACAGTAGCTAGCACATTGGTTTGATAGCAGCATAGTTGGGATGGACAGTAGCTAGCACATTGGTTTGATGGATGGACAGTAGCTAGCACATTGGTTTGATAGTAGCATAGTTGGGATGGACAGTAGCTAGCGCATTGGTTTGATAGTAGCATAGTTGGGATGGACAGTAGCTAGCGCATTGGTTTGATAGTAGCATAGTTGGGATGGACAGTAGCTATTACATTGGTTTGATATCATAGTTGGGATGGACAATAGCTAGCGCATTGGTTTGATAGTAGCATAGTTGGGATGGACTGTAGCTAGCGCATTGGTTTGATAGTAGCATAGTTGGGATGGACAGTAGCTAGCGCATTGGTTTGATAGTAGCATAGTTGGGATGGACAGTAGCTATTACATTGGTTAGATAGCATAGTTGGGATGGACAGTAGCTAGCACATTGGTTTGATAGCATCATAGTTGGGATGGACAATAGCTAGCGCATTGGTTTGATAGTAGCATAGTTGGGATGGACTGTAGCTAGCGCATTGGTTTGATAGTAGCATAGTTGGGATGGACAGTAGCTATTACATTGGTTTGATAGCATAGTTGGGATGGACAGTAGCTAGCGCATTGGTTTGACAGTAGCATAGTTGGGATGGACAGTAGCTAGCGCATTGGTTTGATAGTGGCATAGTTGGGATAGACAGTAGCTAGCGCATTGTTTTGATAGTGGCATAGTTGGGATGGACAGTAGCTAGCGCATTGGTTTGATAGTAGCATAGTTGGGATGGACAATAGCTATTACATTGGTTTGATAGCATCATAGTTGGGATGGACAGTAGCTAGCGCATTGGTTTGATAGTAGCATAGTTGGGATGGACAGTAGCTAGCGCATTGGTTTGATAGTGGCATAGTTGGGATAGACAGTAGCTAGCGCATTGGTTTGATAGTGGCATAGTTGGGATGGACAGTAGCTAGCGCATTGGTTTGATAGTAGCATAGTTGGGATGGACAGTAGCTAGCGCATTGGTTTGATAGTGGCATAGTTGGGATAGACAGTAGCTAGCGCATTGGTTTGATAGTGGCACAGTTGGGATGGACAGTAGCTGGCGCATTGGTTTGATAGCATAGTTGGGATGGACAGTAGCTAGCACATTGGTTTGATAGCATAGTTGGGATGGACAGTAGCTAGCACATTGGTTTGATAGCAGCATAGTTGGGATGGACAGTAGCTAGCACATTGGTTTGATAGTAGCATAGTTGGGATGGACAGTAGCTAGCACATTGGTTTGATAGCAGCATAGTTGGGATGGACAGTAGCTAGCACATTGGTTTGATAGTAGCATAGTTGGGATTGACAGTAGCTAGCACATTGGTTTGATAGTAGCAAAGTTGGGATGGACAGTAGCTAGCACATTGGTTTGATAGCAGCATAGTTGGGATGGACAGTAGCTAGCACATTGGTTTGATAGTAGCATAGTTGGGATGGACAGTAGCTAGCGCATTGGTTTGACAGTAGCATAGTTGGGATGGACAGTAGCTAGCGCATTGGTTTGATAGTGGCATAGTTGGGATAGACAGTAGCTAGCGCATTGGTTTGATAGTGGCACAGTTGGGATGGACAGTAGCTGGCGCATTGGTTTGATAGCATAGTTGGGATGGACAGTAGCTAGCACATTGGTTTGATAGCATAGTTGGGATGGACAGTAGCTAGCACATTGGTTTGATAGCAGCATAGTTGGGATGGACAGTAGCTAGCACATTGGTTTGATAGTAGCATAGTTGGGATGGACAGTAGCTAGCGCATTGGTTTGATAGTAGCATAGTTGGGATGGACAGTAGCTAGCGCATTGGTTTGATAGCATAGTTGGGATGGACAGTAGCTAGCACATTGGTTTGATAGCAGCATAGTTGGGATGGACAGTAGCTAGCACATTGGTTTGATGGATGGACAGTAGCTAGCACATTGGTTTGATAGTAGCATAGTTGGGATGGACAGTAGCTAGCGCATTGGTTTGATAGTAGCATAGTTGGGATGGACAGTAGCTAGCGCATTGGTTTGATAGTAGCATAGTTGGGATGGACAGTAGCTATTACATTGGTTTGATATCATAGTTGGGATGGACAATAGCTAGCGCATTGGTTTGATAGTAGCATAGTTGGGATGGACTGTAGCTAGCGCATTGGTTTGATAGTAGCATAGTTGGGATGGACAGTAGCTAGCGCATTGGTTTGATAGTAGCATAGTTGGGATGGACAGTAGCTATTACATTGGTTAGATAGCATAGTTGGGATGGACAGTAGCTAGCACATTGGTTTGATAGCATCATAGTTGGGATGGACAATAGCTAGCGCATTGGTTTGATAGTAGCATAGTTGGGATGGACAGTAGCTATTACATTGGTTAGATAGCATAGTTGGGATGGACAGTAGCTAGCACATTGGTTTGATAGCATCATAGTTGGGATGGACAATAGCTAGCGCATTGGTTTGATAGTAGCATAGTTGGGATGGACTGTAGCTAGCGCATTGGTTTGATAGTAGCATAGTTGGGATGGACAGTAGCTATTACATTGGTTTGATAGCATAGTTGGGATGGACAGTAGCTAGCGCATTGGTTTGACAGTAGCATAGTTGGGATGGACAGTAGCTAGCGCATTGGTTTGATAGTGGCATAGTTGGGATAGACAGTAGCTAGCGCATTGTTTTGATAGTGGCATAGTTGGGATGGACAGTAGCTAGCGCATTGGTTTGATAGTAGCATAGTTGGGATGGACAATAGCTATTACATTGGTTTGATAGCATCATAGTTGGGATGGACAGTAGCTAGCGCATTGGTTTGATAGTAGCATAGTTGGGATGGACAGTAGCTAGCGCATTGGTTTGATAGTGGCATAGTTGGGATAGACAGTAGCTAGCGCATTGGTTTGATAGTGGCATAGTTGGGATGGACAGTAGCTAGCGCATTGGTTTGATAGTAGCATAGTTGGGATGGACAGTAGCTAGCACATTGGTTTGATAGCATCATAGTTGGGATGGACAGTAGCTAGCGCATTGGTTTGATAGTAGCATAGTTGGGATTGACAGTAGCTAGCGCATTGGTTTGATAGTAGCATAGTTGGGGTGGACTCTAGCTAGCGCATTGGTTTGATAGTAGCATAGTTGGGATGGACAGTAGCTAGCGCATTGGTTTGATAGTAGCATAGTTGGGATGGACAGTAGCTAGCACATTGGTTTGATGGATGGACAGTAGCTAGCACATTGGTTTGATAGTAGCATAGTTGGGATGGACAGTAGCTAGCGCATTGGTTTGATAGTAGCATAGTTGGGATGGACTGTAGCTAGCGCATTGGTTTGATAGTAGCATAGTTGGGATGGACAGTAGCTAGCGCATTGGTTTGATAGTAGCATAGTTGGGATGGACAGTAGCTAGCGCATTGGTTTGATAGTAGCATAGTTGGGATGGACAGTAGCTAGCACATTGGTTTGATAGCATAGTTGGGATTGACAGTAGCTAGCACATTGGTTTGATAGTAGCATAGTTGGGATGGACAGTAGCTAGAACATTGGTTTGATAGTAGCATAGTTGGGATGGACAGTAGCTAGCACATTGGTTTGATGGATGGACAGTAGCTAGCACATTGGTTTGATAGTAGCATAGTTGGGATGGACAGTAGCTAGCACATTGGTTTGATAGTAGCATAGTTGGGATGGACAGTAGCTAGCACATTGGTTTGATGGATGGACAGTAGCTAGCGCATTGGTTTGATAGTAGCATAGTTGGGATGGACAGTAGCTAGCGCATTGGTTTGATAGCATAGTTGGGATGGACAGTAGCTAGCACATTGGTTTGATAGTAGCATAGTTGGGATGGACAGTAGCTAGCGCATTGGTTTGATAGCATAGCTGGGATGGACAGTAGCTAGCACATTGGTTTGATAGCAGCATAGTTGGGATGGACAGTAGCTAGCACATTGGTTTGATAGTAGCATAGTTGGGATTGACAGTAGCTAGCACATTGGTTTGATAGTAGCATAGTTGGGATGGACAGTAGCTAGCGCATTGGTTTGACAGTGGCATAGTTGGGATAGACAGTAGCTAGCGCATTGGTTTGATAGTGGCACAGTTGGGATGGACAGTAGCTGGCGCATTGGTTTGATAGCATAGTTGGGATGGACAGTAGCTAGCACATTGGTTTGATAGCATAGTTGGGATGGACAGTAGCTAGCACATTGGTTTGATAGCAGCATAGTTGGGATGGACAGTAGCTAGCACATTGGTTTGATAGTAGCATAGTTGGGATGGACAGTAGCTAGCGCATTGGTTTGATAGCATAGCTGGGATGGACAGTAGCTAGCACATTGGTTTGATAGCAGCATAGTTGGGATGGACAGTAGCTAGCACATTGGTTTGATAGTAGCATAGTTGGGATTGACAGTAGCTAGCACATTGGTTTGATAGTAGCATAGTTGGGATGGACAGTAGCTAGCGCATTGGTTTGACAGTAGCATATTTGGGATGGACAGTAGCTAGCGCATTGGTTTGATAGTGGCATAGTTGGGATAGACAGTAGCTAGCGCATTGGTTTGATAGTGGCACAGTTGGGATGGACAGTAGCTGGCGCATTGGTTTGATAGCATAGTTGGGATGGACAGTAGCTAGCACATTGGTTTGATAGCATAGTTGGGATGGACAGTAGCTAGCACATTGGTTTGATAGCAGCATAGTTGGGATGGACAGTAGCTAGCACATTGGTTTGATAGTAGCATAGTTGGGATGGACAGTAGCTAGCACATTGGTTTGATAGCAGCATAGTTGGGATGGACAGTAGCTAGCACATTGGTTTGATAGTAGCATAGTTGGGATTGACAGTAGCTAGCACATTGGTTTGATAGTAGCAAAGTTGGGATGACAGTAGCTAGCACATTGGTTTGATAGCAGCATAGTTGGGATGGACAGTAGCTAGCACATTGGTTTGATAGTAGCATAGTTGGGATGGACAGTAGCTAGCGCATTGGTTTGATAGTAGCATAGTTGGGATGGACAGTAGCTAGCGCATTGGTTTGATAGCATAGTTGGGATGGACAGTAGCTAGCACATTGGTTTGATAGCAGCATAGTTGGGATGGACAGTAGCTAGCACATTGGTTTGATGGATGGACAGTAGCTAGCACATTGGTTTGATAGTAGCATAGTTGGGATGGACAGTAGCTAGCGCATTGGTTTGATAGTAGCATAGTTGGGATGGACAGTAGCTAGCGCATTGGTTTGATAGTAGCATAGTTGGGATGGACAGTAGCTATTACATTGGTTTGATATCATAGTTGGGATGGACAATAGCTAGCGCATTGGTTTGATAGTAGCATAGTTGGGATGGACTGTAGCTAGCGCATTGGTTTGATAGTAGCATAGTTGGGATGGACAGTAGCTAGCGCATTGGTTTGATAGTAGCATAGTTGGGATGGACAGTAGCTATTACATTGGTTAGATAGCATAGTTGGGATGGACAGTAGCTAGCACATTGGTTTGATAGCATCATAGTTGGGATGGACAATAGCTAGCGCATTGGTTTGATAGTAGCATAGTTGGGATGGACTGTAGCTAGCGCATTGGTTTGATAGTAGCATAGTTGGGATGGACAGTAGCTATTACATTGGTTTGATAGCATAGTTGGGATGGACAGTAGCTAGCGCATTGGTTTGACAGTAGCATAGTTGGGATGGACAGTAGCTAGCGCATTGGTTTGATAGTGGCATAGTTGGGATAGACAGTAGCTAGCGCATTGTTTTGATAGTGGCATAGTTGGGATGGACAGTAGCTAGCGCATTGGTTTGATAGTAGCATAGTTGGGATGGACAATAGCTATTACATTGGTTTGATAGCATCATAGTTGGGATGGACAGTAGCTAGCGCATTGGTTTGATAGTAGCATAGTTGGGATGGACAGTAGCTAGCGCATTGGTTCGATAGTGGCATAGTTGGGATAGACAGTAGCTAGCGCATTGGTTTGATAGTGGCATAGTTGGGATGGACATTAGCTAGCGCATTGGTTTGATAGTAGCATAGTTGGGATGGACAGTAGCTAGCACATTGGTTTGATAGCATCATAGTTGGGATGGACAGTAGCTAGCGCATTGGTTTGATAGTAGCATAGTTGGGATTGACAGTAGCTAGCGCATTGGTTTGATAGTAGCATAGTTGGGGTGGACTCTAGCTAGCGCATTGGTTTGATTGTAGCATAGTTGGGATGGACAGTAGCTAGCGCATTGGTTTGATAGTAGCATAGTTGGGATGGACAGTAGCTAGCACATTGGTTTGATGGATGGACAGTAGCTAGCACATTGGTTTGATAGTAGCATAGTTGGGATGGACAGTAGCTAGCGCATTGGTTTGATAGTAGCATAGTTGGGATGGACTGTAGCTAGCGCATTGGTTTGATAGTAGCATAGTTGGGATGGACAGTAGCTAGCGCATTGGTTTGATAGTAGCATAGTTGGGATGGACAGTAGCTAGCGCATTGGTTTGATAGTAGCATAGTTGGGATGGACAGTAGCTAGCACATTGGTTTGATAGCATAGTTGGGATTGACAGTAGCTAGCACATTGGTTTGATAGTAGCATAGTTGGGATGGACAGTAGCTAGCACATTGGTTTGATAGTAGCATAGTTGGGATGGACAGTAGCTAGCACATTGGTTTGATGGATGGACAGTAGCTAGCGCATTGGTTTGATAGTAGCATAGTTGGGATGGACAGTAGCTAGCGCATTGGTTTGATAGTAGCATAGTTGGGATGGACAGTAGCTAGCACATTGGTTTGATGGATGGACAGTAGCTAGCACATTGGTTTGATAGTAGCATAGTTGGGATGGACAGTAGCTAGCGCATTGGTTTGATAGTAGCATAGTTGGGATGGACTGTAGCTAGCGCATTGGTTTGATAGTAGCATAGTTGGGATGGACAGTAGCTAGCGCATTGGTTTGATAGTAGCATAGTTGGGATGGACAGTAGCTAGCACATTGGTTTGATAGCATAGTTGGGATTGACAGTAGCTAGCACATTGGTTTGATAGTAGCATAGTTGGGATGGACAGTAGCTAGCACATTGGTTTGATAGTAGCATAGTTGGGATGGACAGTAGCTAGCACATTGGTTTGATGGATGGACAGTAGCTAGCACATTGGTTTGATAGTAGCATAGTTGGGATGGACAGTAGCTAGCACATTGGTTTGATAGTAGCATAGTTGGGATGGACAGTAGCTAGCACATTGGTTTGATGGATGGACAGTAGCTAGCGCATTGGTTTGATAGTAGCATAGTTGGGATGGACAGTAGCTAGCGCATTGGTTTGATAGCATAGTTGGGATGGGCAGTAGCTAGCACATTGGTTTGATAGTAGCATAGTTGGGATGGACAGTAGCTTGCGCATTGGTTTGATAGCATAGCTGGGATGGACAGTAGCTAGCACATTGGTTTGATAGCAGCATAGTTGGGATGGACAGTAGCTAGCACATTGGTTTGATAGTAGCATAGTTGGGATGGACAGTAGCTAGCGCATTGGTTTGACAGTAGCATAGTTGGGATGGACAGTAGCTAGCGCATTGGTTTGATAGTGGCATAGTTGGGATAGACAGTAGCTAGCGCATTGGTTTGATAGTGGCACAGTTGGGATGGACAGTAGCTGGCGCATTGGTTTGATAGCATAGTTGGGATGGACAGTAGCTAGCACATTGGTTTGATAGCATAGTTGGGATGGACAGTAGCTAGCACATTGGTTTGATAGCAGCATAGTTGGGATGGACAGTAGCTAGCACATTGGTTTGATAGTAGCATAGTTGGGATGGACAGTAGCTAGCACATTGGTTTGATAGCAGCATAGTTGGGATGGACAGTAGCTAGCACATTGGTTTGATAGTAGCATAGTTGGGATTGACAGTAGCTAGCACATTGGTTTGATAGTAGCAAAGTTGGGATGGACAGTAGCTAGCACATTGGTTTGATAGTAGCATAGTTGGGATGGACAGTAGCTAGCGCATTGGTTTGACAGTAGCATAGTTGGGATGGACAGTAGCTAGCGCATTGGTTTGATTGTGGCACAGTTGGGATGGACAGTAGCTGGCGCATTGGTTTGATAGCATAGTTGGGATGGACAGTAGCTAGCACATTGGTTTGATAGCATAGTTGGGATGGACAGTAGCTAGCACATTGGTTTGATAGCAGCATAGTTGGGATGGACAGTAGCTAGCACATTGGTTTGATAGTAGCATAGTTGGGATGGACAGTAGCTAGCGCATTGGTTTGATAGCATAGCTGGGATGGACAGTAGCTAGCACATTGGTTTGATAGCAGCATAGTTGGGATGGACAGTAGCTAGCACATTGGTTTGATAGTAGCATAGTTGGGATTGACAGTAGCTAGCACATTGGTTTGATAGTAGCATAGTTGGGATGGACAGTAGCTAGCGCATTGGTTTGACAGTAGCATAGTTGGGATGGACAGTAGCTAGCGCATTGGTTTGATAGTGGCATAGTTGGGATAGACAGTAGCTAGCGCATTGGTTTGATAGTGGCACAGTTGGGATGGACAGTAGCTGGCGCATTGGTTTGATAGCATAGTTGGGATGGACAGTAGCTAGCACATTGGTTTGATAGCATAGTTGGGATGGACAGTAGCTAGCACATTGGTTTGATAGCAGCATAGTTGGGATGGACAGTAGCTAGCACATTGGTTTGATAGTAGCATAGTTGGGATGGACAGTAGCTAGCACATTGGTTTGATAGCAGCATAGTTGGGATGGACAGTAGCTAGCACATTGGTTTGATAGTAGCATAGTTGGGATTGACAGTAGCTAGCACATTGGTTTGATAGTAGCAAAGTTGGGATGACAGTAGCTAGCACATTGGTTTGATAGCAGCATAGTTGGGATGGACAGTAGCTAGCACATTGGTTTGATAGTAGCATAGTTGGGATGGACAGTAGCTAAGGCATTGGTTTGATAGTAGCATAGTTGGGATGGACAGTAGCTAGCGCATTGGTTTGATAGCATAGTTGGGATGGACAGTAGCTAGCACATTGGTTTGATAGCAGCATAGTTGGGATGGACAGTAGCTAGCACATTGGTTTGATGGATGGACAGTAGCTAGCACATTGGTTTGATAGTAGCATAGTTGGGATGGACAGTAGCTAGCGCATTGGTTTGATAGTAGCATAGTTGGGATGGACAGTAGCTAGCGCATTGGTTTGATAGTAGCATAGTTGGGATGGACAGTAGCTATTACATTGGTTTGATATCATAGTTGGGATGGACAATAGCTAGCGCATTGGTTTGATAGTAGCATAGTTGGGATGGACTGTAGCTAGCGCATTGGTTTGATAGTAGCATAGTTGGGATGGACAGTAGCTAGCGCATTGGTTTGATAGTAGCATAGTTGGGATGGACAGTAGCTATTACATTGGTTAGATAGCATAGTTGGGATGGACAGTAGCTAGCACATTGGTTTGATAGCATCATAGTTGGGATGGACAATAGCTAGCGCATTGGTTTGATAGTAGCATAGTTGGGATGGACTGTAGCTAGCGCATTGGTTTGATAGTAGCATAGTTGGGATGGACAGTAGCTATTACATTGGTTTGATAGCATAGTTGGGATGGACAGTAGCTAGCGCATTGGTTTGACAGTAGCATAGTTGGGATGGACAGTAGCTAGCGCATTGGTTTGATAGTGGCATAGTTGGGATAGACAGTAGCTAGCGCATTGTTTTGATAGTGGCATAGTTGGGATGGACAGTAGCTAGCGCATTGGTTTGATAGTAGCATAGTTGGGATGGACAATAGCTATTACATTGGTTTGATAGCATCATAGTTGGGATGGACAGTAGCTAGCGCATTGGTTTGATAGTAGCATAGTTGGGATGGACAGTAGCTAGCGCATTGGTTTGATAGTGGCATAGTTGGGATAGACAGTAGCTAGCGCATTGGTTTGATAGTGGCATAGTTGGGATGGACAGTAGCTAGCGCATTGGTTTGATAGTAGCATAGTTGGGATGGACAGTAGCTAGCGCATTGGTTTGATAGTGGCATAGTTGGGATAGACAGTAGCTAGCGCATTGGTTTGATAGTGGCACAGTTGGGATGGACAGTAGCTGGCGCATTGGTTTGATAGCATAGTTGGGATGGACAGTAGCTAGCACATTGGTTTGATAGCATAGTTGGGATGGACAGTAGCTAGCACATTGGTTTGATAGCAGCATAGTTGGGATGGACAGTAGCTAGCACATTGGTTTGATAGTAGCATAGTTGGGATGGACAGTAGCTAGCACATTGGTTTGATAGCAGCATAGTTGGGATGGACAGTAGCTAGCACATTGGTTTGATAGTAGCATAGTTGGGATTGACAGTAGCTAGCACATTGGTTTGATAGTAGCAAAGTTGGGATGGACAGTAGCTAGCACATTGGTTTAATAGCAGCATAGTTGGGATGGACAGTAGCTAGCACATTGGTTTGATAGTAGCATAGTTGGGATGGACAGTAGCTAGCGCATTGGTTTGACAGTAGCATAGTTGGGATGGACAGTAGCTAGCGCATTGGTTTGATAGTGGCATAGTTGGGATAAACAGTAGCTAGCGCATTGGTTTGATAGTGGCACAGTTGGGATGGACAGTAGCTGGCGCATTGGTTTGATAGCATAGTTGGGATGGACAGTAGCTAGCACATTGGTTTGATAGCATAGTTGGGATGGACAGTAGCTAGCACATTGGTTTGATAGCAGCATAGTTGGGATGGACAGTAGCTAGCACATTGGTTTGATAGTAGCATAGTTGGGATGGACAGTAGCTAGCGCATTGGTTTGATAGTAGCATAGTTGGGATGGACAGTAGCTAGCGCATTGGTTTGATAGCATAGTTGGGATGGACAGTAGCTAGCACATTGGTTTGATAGCAGCATAGTTGGGATGGACAGTAGCTAGCACATTGGTTTGATAGTAGCATAGTTGGGATGGACAGTAGCTAGCACATTGGTTTGATAGCAGCATAGTTGGGATGGACAGTAGCTAGCACATTGGTTTGATAGTAGCATAGTTGGGATTGACAGTAGCTAGCACATTGGTTTGATAGTAGCAAAGTTGGGATGGACAGTAGCTAGCACATTGGTTTGATAGCAGCATAGTTGGGATGGACAGTAGCTAGCACATTGGTTTGATAGTAGCATAGTTGGGATGGACAGTAGCTAGCGCATTGGTTTGACAGTAGCATAGTTGGGATGGACAGTAGCTAGCGCATTGGTTTGATAGTGGCATAGTTGGGATAGACAGTAGCTAGCGCATTGGTTTGATAGTGGCACAGTTGGGATGGACAGTAGCTGGCGCATTGGTTTGATAGCATAGTTGGGATGGACAGTAGCTAGCACATTGGTTTGATAGCATAGTTGGGATGGACAGTAGCTAGCACATTGGTTTGATAGCAGCATAGTTGGGATGGACAGTAGCTAGCACATTGGTTTGATAGTAGCATAGTTGGGATGGACAGTAGCTAGCGCATTGGTTTGATAGTAGCATAGTTGGGATGGACAGTAGCTAGCGCATTGGTTTGATAGCATAGTTGGGATGGACAGTAGCTAGCACATTGGTTTGATAGCAGCATAGTTGGGATGGACAGTAGCTAGCACATTGGTTTGATGGATGGACAGTAGCTAGCACATTGGTTTGATAGTAGCATAGTTGGGATGGACAGTAGCTAGCGCATTGGTTTGATAGTAGCATAGTTGGGATGGACAGTAGCTAGCGCATTGGTTTGATAGTAGCATAGTTGGGATGGACAGTAGCTATTACATTGGTTTGATATCATAGTTGGGATGGACAATAGCTAGCGCATTGGTTTGATAGTAGCATAGTTGGGATGGACTGTAGCTAGCGCATTGGTTTGATAGTAGCATAGTTGGGATGGACAGTAGCTAGCGCATTGGTTTGATAGTAGCATAGTTGGGATGGACAGTAGCTATTACATTGGTTAGATAGCATAGTTGGGATGGACAGTAGCTAGCACATTGGTTTGATAGCATCATAGTTGGGATGGACAATAGCTAGCGCATTGGTTTGATAGTAGCATAGTTGGGATGGACTGTAGCTAGCGCATTGGTTTGATAGTAGCATAGTTGGGATGGACAGTAGCTATTACATTGGTTTGATAGCATAGTTGGGATGGACAGTAGCTAGCGCATTGGTTTGACAGTAGCATAGTTGGGATGGACAGTAGCTAGCGCATTGGTTTGATAGTGGCATAGTTGGGATAGACAGTAGCTAGCGCATTGTTTTGATAGTGGCATAGTTGGGATGGACAGTAGCTAGCGCATTGGTTTGATAGTAGCATAGTTGGGATGGACAATAGCTATTACATTGGTTTGATAGCATCATAGTTGGGATGGACAGTAGCTAGCGCATTGGTTTGATAGTAGCATAGTTGGGATGGACAGTAGCTAGCGCATTGGTTTGATAGTGGCATAGTTGGGATAGACAGTAGCTAGCGCATTGGTTTGATAGTGGCATAGTTGGGATGGACAGTAGCTAGCGCATTGGTTTGATAGTAGCATAGTTGGGATGGACAGTAGCTAGCACATTGGTTTGATAGCATCATAGTTGGGATGGACAGTAGCTAGCGCATTGGTTTGATAGTAGCATAGTTGGGATTGACAGTAGCTAGCGCATTGGTTTGATAGTAGCATAGTTGGGGTGGACTCTAGCTAGCGCATTGGTTTGATAGTAGCATAGTTGGGATGGACAGTAGCTAGCGCATTGGTTTGATAGTAGCATAGTTGGGATGGACAGTAGCTAGCACATTGGTTTGATGGATGGACAGTAGCTAGCACATTGGTTTGATAGTAGCATAGTTGGGATGGACAGTAGCTAGCGCATTGGTTTGATAGTAGCATAGTTGGGATGGACTGTAGCTAGCGCATTGGTTTGATAGTAGCATAGTTGGGATGGACAGTAGCTAGCGCATTGGTTTGATAGTAGCATAGTTGGGATGGACAGTAGCTAGCACATTGGTTTGATAGTAGCATAGTTGGGATGGACAGTAGCTAGCACATTGGTTTGATAGCATAGTTGGGATTGACAGTAGCTAGCACATTGGTTTGATAGTAGCATAGTTGGGATGGACAGTAGCTAGAACATTGGTTTGATAGTAGCATAGTTGGGATGGACAGTAGCTAGCACATTGGTTTGATGGATGGACAGTAGCTAGCACATTGGTTTGATAGTAGCATAGTTGGGATGGACAGTAGCTAGCACATTGGTTTGATAGTAGCATAGTTGGGATGGACAGTAGCTAGCACATTGGTTTGATGGATGGACAGTAGCTAGCGCATTGGTTTGATAGTAGCATAGTTGGGATGGACAGTAGCTAGCGCATTGGTTTGATAGCATAGTTGGGATGGACAGTAGCTAGCACATTGGTTTGATAGTAGCATAGTTGGGATGGACAGTAGCTAGCGCATTGGTTTGATAGCATAGCTGGGATGGACAGTAGCTAGCACATTGGTTTGATAGCAGCATAGTTGGGATGGACAGTAGCTAGCACATTGGTTTGATAGTAGCATAGTTGGGATTGACAGTAGCTAGCACATTGGTTTGATAGTAGCATAGTTGGGATGGACAGTAGCTAGCGCATTGGTTTGACAGTGGCATAGTTGGGATAGACAGTAGCTAGCGCATTGGTTTGATAGTGGCACAGTTGGGATGGACAGTAGCTGGCGCATTGGTTTGATAGCATAGTTGGGATGGACAGTAGCTAGCACATTGGTTTGATAGCATAGTTGGGATGGACAGTAGCTAGCACATTGGTTTGATAGCAGCATAGTTGGGATGGACAGTAGCTAGCACATTGGTTTGATAGTAGCATAGTTGGGATGGACAGTAGCTAGCGCATTGGTTTGATAGCATAGCTGGGATGGACAGTAGCTAGCACATTGGTTTGATAGCAGCATAGTTGGGATGGACAGTAGCTAGCACATTGGTTTGATAGTAGCATAGTTGGGATTGACAGTAGCTAGCACATTGGTTTGATAGTAGCATAGTTGGGATGGACAGTAGCTAGCGCATTGGTTTGACAGTAGCATAGTTGGGATGGACAGTAGCTAGCGCATTGGTTTGATAGTGGCATAGTTGGGATAGACAGTAGCTAGCGCATTGGTTTGATAGTGGCACAGTTGGGATGGACAGTAGCTGGCGCATTGGTTTGATAGCATAGTTGGGATGGACAGTAGCTAGCACATTGGTTTGATAGCATAGTTGGGATGGACAGTAGCTAGCACATTGGTTTGATAGCAGCATAGTTGGGATGGACAGTAGCTAGCACATTGGTTTGATAGTAGCATAGTTGGGATGGACAGTAGCTAGCACATTGGTTTGATAGCAGCATAGTTGGGATGGACAGTAGCTAGCACATTGGTTTGATAGTAGCATAGTTGGGATTGACAGTAGCTAGCACATTGGTTTGATAGTAGCAAAGTTGGGATGACAGTAGCTAGCACATTGGTTTGATAGCAGCATAGTTGGGATGGACAGTAGCTAGCACATTGGTTTGATAGTAGCATAGTTGGGATGGACAGTAGCTAGCGCATTGGTTTGATAGTAGCATAGTTGGGATGGACAGTAGCTAGCGCATTGGTTTGATAGCATAGTTGGGATGGACAGTAGCTAGCACATTGGTTTGATAGCAGCATAGTTGGGATGGACAGTAGCTAGCACATTGGTTTGATGGATGGACAGTAGCTAGCACATTGGTTTGATAGTAGCATAGTTGGGATGGACAGTAGCTAGCGCATTGGTTTGATAGTAGCATAGTTGGGATGGACAGTAGCTAGCGCATTGGTTTGATAGTAGCATAGTTGGGATGGACAGTAGCTATTACATTGGTTTGATATCATAGTTGGGATGGACAATAGCTAGCGCATTGGTTTGATAGTAGCATAGTTGGGATGGACTGTAGCTAGCGCATTGGTTTGATAGTAGCATAGTTGGGATGGACAGTAGCTAGCGCATTGGTTTGATAGTAGCATAGTTAGGATGGACAGTAGCTATTACATTGGTTAGATAGCATAGTTGGGATGGACAGTAGCTAGCACATTGGTTTGATAGCATCATAGTTGGGATGGACAATAGCTAGCGCATTGGTTTGATAGTAGCATAGTTGGGATGGACTGTAGCTAGCGCATTGGTTTGATAGTAGCATAGTTGGGATGGACAGTAGCTATTACATTGGTTTGATAGCATAGTTGGGATGGACAGTAGCTAGCGCATTGGTTTGACAGTAGCATAGTTGGGATGGACAGTAGCTAGCGCATTGGTTTGATAGTGGCATAGTTGGGATAGACAGTAGCTAGCGCATTGTTTTGATAGTGGCATAGTTGGGATGGACAGTAGCTAGCGCATTGGTTTGATAGTAGCATAGTTGGGATGGACAATAGCTATTACATTGGTTTGATAGCATCATAGTTGGGATGGACAGTAGCTAGCGCATTGGTTTGATAGTAGCATAGTTGGGATGGACAGTAGCTAGCGCATTGGTTTGATAGTGGCATAGTTGGGATAGACAGTAGCTAGCGCATTGGTTTGATAGTGGCATAGTTGGGATGGACATTAGCTAGCGCATTGGTTTGATAGTAGCATAGTTGGGATGGACAGTAGCTAGCACATTGGTTTGATAGCATCATAGTTGGGATGGACAGTAGCTAGCGCATTGGTTTGATAGTAGCATAGTTGGGATTGACAGTAGCTAGCGCATTGGTTTGATAGTAGCATAGTTGGGGTGGACTCTAGCTAGCGCATTGGTTTGATAGTAGCATAGTTGGGATGGACAGTAGCTAGCGCATTGGTTTGATAGTAGCATAGTTGGGATGGACAGTAGCTAGCACATTGGTTTGATGGATGGACAGTAGCTAGCACATTGGTTTGATAGTAGCATAGTTGGGATGGACAGTAGCTAGCGCATTGGTTTGATAGTAGCATAGTTGGGATGGACTGTAGCTAGCGCATTGGTTTGATAGTAGCATAGTTGGGATGGACAGTAGCTAGCGCATTGGTTTGATAGTAGCATAGTTGGGATGGACAGTAGCTAGCGCATTGGTTTGATAGTAGCATAGTTGGGATGGACAGTAGCTAGCACATTGGTTTGATAGCATAGTTGGGATTGACAGTAGCTAGCACATTGGTTTGATAGTAGCATAGTTGGGATGGACAGTAGCTAGCACATTGGTTTGATAGTAGCATAGTTGGGATGGACAGTAGCTAGCACATTGGTTTGATGGATGGACAGTAGCTAGCACATTGGTTTGATAGTAGCATAGTTGGGATGGACAGTAGCTAGCACATTGGTTTGATAGTAGCATAGTTGGGATGGACAGTAGCTAGCACATTGGTTTGATAGCAGCATAGTTGGGATGGACAGTAGCTAGCACATTGGTTTGATAGTAGCATAGTTGGGATTGACAGTAGCTAGCACATTGGTTTGATAGTAGCAAAGTTGGGATGGACAGTAGCTAGCACATTGGTTTGATAGCAGCATAGTTGGGATGGACAGTAGCTAGCACATTGGTTTGATAGTAGCATAGTTGGGATGGACAGTAGCTAGCGCATTGGTTTGACAGTAGCATAGTTGGGATGGACAGTAGCTAGCGCATTGGTTTGATAGTGGCATAGTTGGGATAGACAGTAGCTAGCGCATTGGTTTGATAGTGGCACAGTTGGGATGGACAGTAGCTGGCGCATTGGTTTGATAGCATAGTTGGGATGGACAGTAGCTAGCACATTGGTTTGATAGCATAGTTGGGATGGACAGTAGCTAGCACATTGGTTTGATAGCAGCATAGTTGGGATGGACAGTAGCTAGCACATTGGTTTGATAGTAGCATAGTTGGGATGGACAGTAGCTAGCGCATTGGTTTGATAGTAGCATAGTTGGGATGGACAGTAGCTAGCGCATTGGTTTGATAGCATAGTTGGGATGGACAGTAGCTAGCACATTGGTTTGATAGCAGCATAGTTGGGATGGACAGTAGCTAGCACATTGGTTTGATGGATGGACAGTAGCTAGCACATTGGTTTGATAGTAGCATAGTTGGGATGGACAGTAGCTAGCGCATTGGTTTGATAGTAGCATAGTTGGGATGGACAGTAGCTAGCGCATTGGTTTGATAGTAGCATAGTTGGGATGGACAGTAGCTATTACATTGGTTTGATATCATAGTTGGGATGGACAATAGCTAGCGCATTGGTTTGATAGTAGCATAGTTGGGATGGACTGTAGCTAGCGCATTGGTTTGATAGTAGCATAGTTGGGATGGACAGTAGCTAGCGCATTGGTTTGATAGTAGCATAGTTGGGATGGACAGTAGCTATTACATTGGTTAGATAGCATAGTTGGGATGGACAGTAGCTAGCACATTGGTTTGATAGCATCATAGTTGGGATGGACAATAGCTAGCGCATTGGTTTGATAGTAGCATAGTTGGGATGGACTGTAGCTAGCGCATTGGTTTGATAGTAGCATAGTTGGGATGGACAGTAGCTATTACATTGGTTTGATAGCATAGTTGGGATGGACAGTAGCTAGCGCATTGGTTTGACAGTAGCATAGTTGGGATGGACAGTAGCTAGCGCATTGGTTTGATAGTGGCATAGTTGGGATAGACAGTAGCTAGCGCATTGTTTTGATAGTGGCATAGTTGGGATGGACAGTAGCTAGCGCATTGGTTTGATAGTAGCATAGTTGGGATGGACAATAGCTATTACATTGGTTTGATAGCATCATAGTTGGGATGGACAGTAGCTAGCGCATTGGTTTGATAGTAGCATAGTTGGGATGGACAGTAGCTAGCGCATTGGTTTGATAGTGGCATAGTTGGGATAGACAGTAGCTAGCGCATTGGTTTGATAGTGGCATAGTTGGGATGGACAGTAGCTAGCGCATTGGTTTGATAGTAGCATAGTTGGGATGGACAGTAGCTAGCACATTGGTTTGATAGCATCATAGTTGGGATGGACAGTAGCTAGCGCATTGGTTTGATAGTAGCATAGTTGGGATTGACAGTAGCTAGCGCATTGGTTTGATAGTAGCATAGTTGGGGTGGACTCTAGCTAGCGCATTGGTTTGATAGTAGCATAGTTGGGATGGACAGTAGCTAGCGCATTGGTTTGATAGTAGCATAGTTGGGATGGACAGTAGCTAGCACATTGGTTTGATGGATGGACAGTAGCTAGCACATTGGTTTGATAGTAGCATAGTTGGGATGGACAGTAGCTAGCGCATTGGTTTGATAGTAGCATAGTTGGGATGGACTGTAGCTAGCGCATTGGTTTGATAGTAGCATAGTTGGGATGGACAGTAGCTAGCGCATTGGTTTGATAGTAGCATAGTTGGGATGGACAGTAGCTAGCGCATTGGTTTGATAGTAGCATAGTTGGGATGGACAGTAGCTAGCACATTGGTTTGATAGCATAGTTGGGATTGACAGTAGCTAGCACATTGGTTTGATAGTAGCATAGTTGGGATGGACAGTAGCTAGAACATTGGTTTGATAGTAGCATAGTTGGGATGGACAGTAGCTAGCACATTGGTTTGATGGATGGACAGTAGCTAGCACATTGGTTTGATAGTAGCATAGTTGGGATGGACAGTAGCTAGCACATTGGTTTGATAGTAGCATAGTTGGGATGGACAGTAGCTAGCACATTGGTTTGATGGATGGACAGTAGCTAGCGCATTGGTTTGATAGTAGCATAGTTGGGATGGACAGTAGCTAGCGCATTGGTTTGATAGCATAGTTGGGATGGACAGTAGCTAGCACATTGGTTTGATAGTAGCATAGTTGGGATGGACAGTAGCTAGCGCATTGGTTTGATAGCATAGCTGGGATGGACAGTAGCTAGCACATTGGTTTGATAGCAGCATAGTTGGGATGGACAGTAGCTAGCACATTGGTTTGATAGTAGCATAGTTGGGATTGACAGTAGCTAGCACATTGGTTTGATAGTAGCATAGTTGGGATGGACAGTAGCTAGCGCATTGGTTTGACAGTGGCATAGTTGGGATAGACAGTAGCTAGCGCATTGGTTTGATAGTGGCACAGTTGGGATGGACAGTAGCTGGCGCATTGGTTTGATAGCATAGTTGGGATGGACAGTAGCTAGCACATTGGTTTGATAGCATAGTTGGGATGGACAGTAGCTAGCACATTGGTTTGATAGCAGCATAGTTGGGATGGACAGTAGCTAGCACATTGGTTTGATAGTAGCATAGTTGGGATGGACAGTAGCTAGCGCATTGGTTTGATAGCATAGCTGGGATGGACAGTAGCTAGCACATTGGTTTGATAGCAGCATAGTTGGGATGGACAGTAGCTAGCACATTGGTTTGATAGTAGCATAGTTGGGATTGACAGTAGCTAGCACATTGGTTTGATAGTAGCATAGTTGGGATGGACAGTAGCTAGCGCATTGGTTTGACAGTAGCATAGTTGGGATGGACAGTAGCTAGCGCATTGGTTTGATAGTGGCATAGTTGGGATAGACAGTAGCTAGCGCATTGGTTTGATAGTGGCACAGTTGGGATGGACAGTAGCTGGCGCATTGGTTTGATAGCATAGTTGGGATGGACAGTAGCTAGCACATTGGTTTGATAGCATAGTTGGGATGGACAGTAGCTAGCACATTGGTTTGATAGCAGCATAGTTGGGATGGACAGTAGCTAGCACATTGGTTTGATAGTAGCATAGTTGGGATGGACAGTAGCTAGCGCATTGGTTTGATAGCATAGCTGGGATGGACAGTAGCTAGCACATTGGTTTGATAGCAGCATAGTTGGGATGGACAGTAGCTAGCACATTGGTTTGATAGTAGCATAGTTGGGATTGACAGTAGCTAGCACATTGGTTTGATAGTAGCATAGTTGGGATGGACAGTAGCTAGCGCATTGGTTTGACAGTAGCATAGTTGGGATGGACAGTAGCTAGCGCATTGGTTTGATAGTGGCATAGTTGGGATAGACAGTAGCTAGCGCATTGGTTTGATAGTGGCACAGTTGGGATGGACAGTAGCTGGCGCATTGGTTTGATAGCATAGTTGGGATGGACAGTAGCTAGCACATTGGTTTGATAGCATAGTTGGGATGGACAGTAGCTAGCACATTGGTTTGATAGCAGCATAGTTGGGATGGACAGTAGCTAGCACATTGGTTTGATAGTAGCATAGTTGGGATGGACAGTAGCTAGCACATTGGTTTGATAGCAGCATAGTTGGGATGGACAGTAGCTAGCACATTGGTTTGATAGTAGCATAGTTGGGATTGACAGTAGCTAGCACATTGGTTTGATAGTAGCAAAGTTGGGATGACAGTAGCTAGCACATTGGTTTGATAGCAGCATAGTTGGGATGGACAGTAGCTAGCACATTGGTTTGATAGTAGCATAGTTGGGATGGACAGTAGCTAGCGCATTGGTTTGATAGTAGCATAGTTGGGATGGACAGTAGCTAGCGCATTGGTTTGATAGCATAGTTGGGATGGACAGTAGCTAGCACATTGGTTTGATAGCAGCATAGTTGGGATGGACAGTAGCTAGCACATTGGTTTGATGGATGGACAGTAGCTAGCACATTGGTTTGATAGTAGCATAGTTGGGATGGACAGTAGCTAGCGCATTGGTTTGATAGTAGCATAGTTGGGATGGACAGTAGCTAGCGCATTGGTTTGATAGTAGCATAGTTGGGATGGACAGTAGCTATTACATTGGTTTGATATCATAGTTGGGATGGACAATAGCTAGCGCATTGGTTTGATAGTAGCATAGTTGGGATGGACTGTAGCTAGCGCATTGGTTTGATAGTAGCATAGTTGGGATGGACAGTAGCTAGCGCATTGGTTTGATAGTAGCATAGTTAGGATGGACAGTAGCTATTACATTGGTTAGATAGCATAGTTGGGATGGACAGTAGCTAGCACATTGGTTTGATAGCATCATAGTTGGGATGGACAATAGCTAGCGCATTGGTTTGATAGTAGCATAGTTGGGATGGACTGTAGCTAGCGCATTGGTTTGATAGTAGCATAGTTGGGATGGACAGTAGCTATTACATTGGTTTGATAGCATAGTTGGGATGGACAGTAGCTAGCGCATTGGTTTGACAGTAGCATAGTTGGGATGGACAGTAGCTAGCGCATTGGTTTGATAGTGGCATAGTTGGGATAGACAGTAGCTAGCGCATTGTTTTGATAGTGGCATAGTTGGGATGGACAGTAGCTAGCACATTGGTTTGATAGTAGCATAGTTGGGATGGACAATAGCTATTACATTGGTTTGATAGCATCATAGTTGGGATGGACAGTAGCTAGCGCATTGGTTTGATAGTAGCATAGTTGGGATGGACAGTAGCTAGCGCATTGGTTTGATAGTGGCATAGTTGGGATAGACAGTAGCTAGCGCATTGGTTTGATAGTGGCATAGTTGGGATGGACATTAGCTAGCGCATTGGTTTGATAGTAGCATAGTTGGGATGGACAGTAGCTAGCACATTGGTTTGATAGCATCATAGTTGGGATGGACAGTAGCTAGCGCATTGGTTTGATAGTAGCATAGTTGGGATTGACAGTAGCTAGCGCATTGGTTTGATAGTAGCATAGTTGGGGTGGACTCTAGCTAGCGCATTGGTTTGATAGTAGCATAGTTGGGATGGACAGTAGCTAGCGCATTGGTTTGATAGTAGCATAGTTGGGATGGACAGTAGCTAGCACATTGGTTTGATGGATGGACAGTAGCTAGCACATTGGTTTGATAGTAGCATAGTTGGGATGGACAGTAGCTAGCGCATTGGTTTGATAGTAGCATAGTTGGGATGGACTGTAGCTAGCGCATTGGTTTGATAGTAGCATAGTTGGGATGGACAGTAGCTAGCGCATTGGTTTGATAGTAGCATAGTTGGGATGGACAGTAGCTAGCGCATTGGTTTGATAGTAGCATAGTTGGGATGGACAGTAGCTAGCACATTGGTTTGATAGCATAGTTGGGATTGACAGTAGCTAGCACATTGGTTTGATAGTAGCATAGTTGGGATGGACAGTAGCTAGCACATTGGTTTGATAGTAGCATAGTTGGGATGGACAGTAGCTAGCACATTGGTTTGATGGATGGACAGTAGCTAGCACATTGGTTTGATAGTAGCATAGTTGGGATGGACAGTAGCTAGCACATTGGTTTGATAGTAGCATAGTTGGGATGGACAGTAGCTAGCACATTGGTTTGATGGATGGACAGTAGCTAGCGCATTGGTTTGATAGTAGCATAGTTGGGATGGACAGTAGCTAGCGCATTGGTTTGATAGCATAGTTGGGATGGACAGTAGCTAGCACATTGGTTTGATAGTAGCATAGTTGGGATGGACAGTAGCTAGCGCATTGGTTTGATAGCATAGCTGGGATGGACAGTAGCTAGCACATTGGTTTGATAGCAGCATAGTTGGGATGGACAGTAGCTAGCACATTGGTTTGATAGTAGCATAGTTGGGATTGACAGTAGCTAGCACATTGGTTTGATAGTAGCATAGTTGGGATGGACAGTAGCTAGCGCATTGGTTTGACAGTAGCATAGTTGGGATGGACAGTAGCTAGCGCATTGGTTTGATAGTGGCATAGTTGGGATAGACAGTAGCTAGCGCATTGGTTTGATAGTGGCACAGTTGGGATGGACAGTAGCTGGCGCATTGGTTTGATAGCATAGTTGGGATGGACAGTAGCTAGCACATTGGTTTGATAGCATAGTTGGGATGGACAGTAGCTAGCACATTGGTTTGATAGCAGCATAGTTGGGATGGACAGTAGCTAGCACATTGGTTTGATAGTAGCATAGTTGGGATGGACAGTAGCTAGCACATTGGTTTGATAGCAGCATAGTTGGGATGGACAGTAGCTAGCACATTGGTTTGATAGTAGCATAGTTGGGATTGACAGTAGCTAGCACATTGGTTTGATAGTAGCAAAGTTGGGATGGACAGTAGCTAGCACATTGGTTTGATAGCAGCATAGTTGGGATGGACAGTAGCTAGCACATTGGTTTGATAGTAGCATAGTTGGGATGGACAGTAGCTAGCGCATTGGTTTGATAGTAGCATAGTTGGGATGGACAGTAGCTAGCGCATTGGTTTGATAGCATAGTTGGGATGGACAGTAGCTAGCACATTGGTTTGATAGCAGCATAGTTGGGATGGACAGTAGCTAGCACATTGGTTTGATGGATGGACAGTAGCTAGCACATTGGTTTGATAGTAGCATAGTTGGGATGGACAGTAGCTAGCGCATTGGTTTGATAGTAGCATAGTTGGGATGGACAGTAGCTAGCGCATTGGTTTGATAGTAGCATAGTTGGGATGGACAGTAGCTATTACATTGGTTTGATATCATAGTTGGGATGGACAATAGCTAGCGCATTGGTTTGATAGTAGCATAGTTGGGATGGACTGTAGCTAGCGCATTGGTTTGATAGTAGCATAGTTGGGATGGACAGTAGCTAGCGCATTGGTTTGATAGTAGCATAGTTGGGATGGACAGTAGCTATTACATTGGTTAGATAGCATAGTTGGGATGGACAGTAGCTAGCGCATTGGTTTGACAGTAGCATAGTTGGGATGGACAGTAGCTAGCGCATTGGTTTGACAGTAGCATAGTTGGGATGGACAGTAGCTAGCGCATTGGTTTGATAGTGGCATAGTTGGGATAGACAGTAGCTAGCGCATTGTTTTGATAGTGGCATAGTTGGGATGGACAGTAGCTAGCGCATTGGTTTGATAGTAGCATAGTTGGGATGGACAATAGCTATTGCATTGGTTTGATAGCATCATAGTTGGGATGGACAGTAGCTAGCGCATTGGTTTGATAGTAGCATAGTTGGGATGGACAGTAGCTAGCGCATTGGTTTGATAGTGGCATAGTTGGGATAGACAGTAGCTAGCGCATTGGTTTGATAGTGGCATAGTTGGGATGGACAGTAGCTAGCGCATTGGTTTGATAGTAGCATAGTTGGGATGGACAGTAGCTAGCACATTGGTTTGATAGCATCATAGTTGGGATGGACAGTAGCTAGCGCATTGGTTTGATAGTAGCATAGTTGGGATTGACAGTAGCTAGCGCATTGGTTTGATAGTAGCATAGTTGGGGTGGACTCTAGCTAGCGCATTGGTTTGATAGTAGCATAGTTGGGATGGACAGTAGCTAGCGCATTGGTTTGATAGTAGCATAGTTGGGATGGACAGTAGCTAGCACATTGGTTTGATGGATGGACAGTAGCTAGCACATTGGTTTGATAGTAGCATAGTTGGGATGGACAGTAGCTAGCGCATTGGTTTGATAGTAGCATAGTTGGGATCGACTGTAGCTAGCGCATTGGTTTGATAGTAGCATAGTTGGGATGGACAGTAGCTAGCGCATTGGTTTGATAGTTGCATAGTTGGGATGGACAGTAGCTAGCGCATTGGTTTGATAGTAGCATAGTTGGGATGGACAGTAGCTAGCACATTGGTTTGATAGCATAGTTGGGATTGACAGTAGCTAGCACATTGGTTTGATAGTAGCATAGTTCGGATGGACAGTAGCTAGCACATTGGTTTGATAGTAGCATAGTTGGGATGGACAGTAGCTAGCACATTGGTTTGATGGATGGACAGTAGCTAGCACATTGGTTTGATAGTAGCATAGTTGGGATGGACAGTAGCTAGCACATTGGTTTGATAGTAGCATAGTTGGGATGGACAGTAGCTAGCACATTGGTTTGATGGATGGACAGTAGCTAGCGCATTGGTTTGATAGTAGCATAGTTGGGATGGACAGTAGCTAGCGCATTGGTTTGATAGCATAGTTGGGATGGACAGTAGCTAGCACATTGGTTTGATAGTAGCATAGTTGGGATGGACAGTAGCTAGCGCATTGGTTTGATAGCATAGCTGGGATGGACAGTAGCTAGCACATTGGTTTGATAGCAGCATAGTTGGGATGGACAGTAGCTAGCACATTGGTTTGATAGTAGCATAGTTGGGATTGACAGTAGCTAGCACATTGGTTTGATAGTAGCATAGTTGGGATGGACAGTAGCTAGCGCATTGGTTTGACAGTAGCATAGTTGGGATGGACAGTAGCTAGCGCATTGGTTTGATAGTGGCATAGTTGGGATAGACAGTAGCTAGCGCATTGGTTTGATAGTGGCACAGTTGGGATGGACAGTAGCTGGCGCATTGGTTTGATAGCATAGTTGGGATGGACAGTAGCTAGCACATTGGTTTGATAGCATAGTTGGGATGGACAGTAGCTAGCACATTGGTTTGATAGCAGCATAGTTGGGATGGACAGTAGCTAGCACATTGGTTTGATAGTAGCATAGTTGGGATAGACAGTAGCTAGCACATTGGTTTGATAGCAGCATAGTTGGGATGGACAGTAGCTAGCACATTGGTTTGATAGTAGCATAGTTGATATTGACAGTAGCTAGCACATTGGTTTGATAGTAGCAAAGTTGGGATGGACAGTAGCTAGCACATTGGTTTGATAGCAGCATAGTTGGGATGGACAGTAGCTAGCACATTGGTTTGATAGTAGCATAGTTGGGATGGACAGTAGCTAGCGCATTGGTTTGATAGTAGCATAGTTGGGATGGACAGTAGCTAGCGCATTGGTTTGATAGCATAGTTGGGATGGACAGTAGCTAGCACATTGGTTTGATAGCAGCATAGTTGGGATGGACAGTAGCTAGCACATTGGTTTGATGGATGGACAGTAGCTAGCACATTGGTTTGATAGTAGCATAGTTGGGATGGACAGTAGCTAGCGCATTGGTTTGATAGTAGCATAGTTGGGATGGACAGTAGCTAGCGCATTGGTTTGATAGTAGCATAGTTGGGATGGACAGTAGCTATTACATTGGTTTGATATCATAGTTGGGATGGACAATAGCTAGCGCATTGGTTTGATAGTAGCATAGTTGGGATGGACTGTAGCTAGCGCATTGGTTTGATAGTAGCATAGTTGGGATGGACAGTAGCTAGCGCATTGGTTTGATAGTAGCATAGTTGGGATGGACAGTAGCTATTACATTGGTTAGATAGCATAGTTGGGATGGACAGTAGCTAGCGCATTGGTTTGACAGTAGCATAGTTGGGATGGACAGTAGCTAGCGCATTGGTTTGACAGTAGCATAGTTGGGATGGACAGTAGCTAGCGCATTGGTTTGATAGTGGCATAGTTGGGATAGACAGTAGCTAGCGCATTGTTTTGATAGTGGCATAGTTGGGATGGACAGTAGCTAGCACATTGGTTTGATAGTAGCATAGTTGGGATGGACAATAGCTATTACATTGGTTTGATAGCATCATAGTTGGGATGGACAGTAGCTAGCGCATTGGTTTGATAGTAGCATAGTTGGGATGGACAGTAGCTAGCGCATTGGTTTGATAGTGGCATAGTTGGGATAGACAGTAGCTAGCGCATTGGTTTGATAGTGGCATAGTTGGGATGGACAGTAGCTAGCGCATTGGTTTGATAGTAGCATAGTTGGGATGGACAGTAGCTAGCACATTGGTTTGATAGCATCATAGTTGGGATGGACAGTAGCTAGCGCATTGGTTTGATAGTAGCATAGTTGGGATTGACAGTAGCTAGCGCATTGGTTTGATAGTAGCATAGTTGGGGTGGACTCTAGCTAGCGCATTGGTTTGATAGTAGCATAGTTGGGATGGACAGTAGCTAGCGCATTGGTTTGATAGTAGCATAGTTGGGATGGACAGTAGCTAGCACATTGGTTTGATGGATGGACAGTAGCTAGCACATTGGTTTGATAGTAGCATAGTTGGGATGGACAGTAGCTAGCGCATTGGTTTGATAGTAGCATAGTTGGGATGGACTGTAGCTAGCGCATTGGTTTGATAGTAGCATAGTTGGGATGGACAGTAGCTAGCGCATTGGTTTGATAGTTGCATAGTTGGGATGGACAGTAGCTAGCGCATTGGTTTGATAGTAGCATAGTTGGGATGGACAGTAGCTAGCACATTGGTTTGATAGCATAGTTGGGATTGACAGTAGCTAGCACATTGGTTTGATGGATGGACAGTAGCTAGCGCATTGGTTTGATAGTAGCATAGTTGGGATGGACAGTAGCTAGCGCATTGGTTTGATAGCATAGTTGGGATGGACAGTAGCTAGCACATTGGTTTGATAGTAGCATAGTTGGGATGGACAGTAGCTAGCGCATTGGTTTGATAGCATAGCTGGGATGGACAGTAGCTAGCACATTGGTTTGATAGCAGCATAGTTGGGATGGACAGTAGCTAGCACATTGGTTTGATAGTAGCATAGTTGGGATTGACAGTAGCTAGCACATTGGTTTGATAGTAGCATAGTTGGGATGGACAGTAGCTAGCGCATTGGTTTGACAGTAGCATAGTTGGGATGGACAGTAGCTAGCGCATTGGTTTGATAGTGGCATAGTTGGGATAGACAGTAGCTAGCGCATTGGTTTGATAGTGGCACAGTTGGGATGGACAGTAGCTGGCGCATTGGTTTGATAGCATAGTTGGGATGGACAGTAGCTAGCACATTGGTTTGATAGCATAGTTGGGATGGACAGTAGCTAGCACATTGGTTTGATAGCAGCATAGTTGGGATGGACAGTAGCTAGCACATTGGTTTGATAGTAGCATAGTTGGGATGGACAGTAGCTAGCACATTGGTTTGATAGCAGCATAGTTGGGATGGACAGTAGCTAGCACATTGGTTTGATAGTAGCATAGTTGGGATTGACAGTAGCTAGCACATTGGTTTGATAGTAGCAAAGTTGGGATGGACAGTAGCTAGCACATTGGTTTGATAGCAGCATAGTTGGGATGGACAGTAGCTAGCACATTGGTTTGATAGTAGCATAGTTGGGATGGACAGTAGCTAGCGCATTGGTTTGATAGTAGCATAGTTGGGATGGACAGTAGCTAGCACATTGGTTTGATAGCAGCATAGTTGGGATGGACAGTAGCTAGCACATTGGTTTGATAGTAGCATAGTTGGGATAGACAGTAGCTAGCACATTGGTTTGATAGCAGCATAGTTGGGATGGACAGTAGCTAGCACATTGGTTTGATAGTAGCATAGTTGATATTGACAGTAGCTAGCACATTGGTTTGATAGTAGCAAAGTTGGGATGGACAGTAGCTAGCACATTGGTTTGATAGCAGCATAGTTGGGATGGACAGTAGCTAGCACATTGGTTTGATAGTAGCATAGTTGGGATGGACAGTAGCTAGCGCATTGGTTTGATAGTAGCATAGTTGGGATGGACAGTAGCTAGCGCATTGGTTTGATAGCATAGTTGGGATGGACAGTAGCTAGCACATTGGTTTGATAGCAGCATAGTTGGGATGGACAGTAGCTAGCACATTGGTTTGATGGATGGACAGTAGCTAGCACATTGGTTTGATAGTAGCATAGTTGGGATGGACAGTAGCTAGCGCATTGGTTTGATAGTAGCATAGTTGGGATGGACAGTAGCTAGCGCATTGGTTTGATAGTAGCATAGTTGGGATGGACAGTAGCTATTACATTGGTTTGATATCATAGTTGGGATGGACAATAGCTAGCGCATTGGTTTGATAGTAGCATAGTTGGGATGGACTGTAGCTAGCGCATTGGTTTGATAGTAGCATAGTTGGGATGGACAGTAGCTAGCGCATTGGTTTGATAGTAGCATAGTTGGGATGGACAGTAGCTATTACATTGGTTAGATAGCATAGTTGGGATGGACAGTAGCTAGCGCATTGGTTTGACAGTAGCATAGTTGGGATGGACAGTAGCTAGCGCATTGGTTTGACAGTAGCATAGTTGGGATGGACAGTAGCTAGCGCATTGGTTTGATAGTGGCATAGTTGGGATAGACAGTAGCTAGCGCATTGTTTTGATAGTGGCATAGTTGGGATGGACAGTAGCTAGCACATTGGTTTGATAGTAGCATAGTTGGGATGGACAATAGCTATTACATTGGTTTGATAGCATCATAGTTGGGATGGACAGTAGCTAGCGCATTGGTTTGATAGTAGCATAGTTGGGATGGACAGTAGCTAGCGCATTGGTTTGATAGTGGCATAGTTGGGATAGACAGTAGCTAGCGCATTGGTTTGATAGTGGCATAGTTGGGATGGACAGTAGCTAGCGCATTGGTTTGATAGTAGCATAGTTGGGATGGACAGTAGCTAGCACATTGGTTTGATAGCATCATAGTTGGGATGGACAGTAGCTAGCGCATTGGTTTGATAGTAGCATAGTTGGGATTGACAGTAGCTAGCGCATTGGTTTGATAGTAGCATAGTTGGGGTGGACTCTAGCTAGCGCATTGGTTTGATAGTAGCATAGTTGGGATGGACAGTAGCTAGCGCATTGGTTTGATAGTAGCATAGTTGGGATGGACAGTAGCTAGCACATTGGTTTGATGGATGGACAGTAGCTAGCACATTGGTTTGATAGTAGCATAGTTGGGATGGACAGTAGCTAGCGCATTGGTTTGATAGTAGCATAGTTGGGATGGACTGTAGCTAGCGCATTGGTTTGATAGTAGCATAGTTGGGATGGACAGTAGCTAGCGCATTGGTTTGATAGTTGCATAGTTGGGATGGACAGTAGCTAGCGCATTGGTTTGATAGTAGCATAGTTGGGATGGACAGTAGCTAGCACATTGGTTTGATAGCATAGTTGGGATTGACAGTAGCTAGCACATTGGTTTGATGGATGGACAGTAGCTAGCGCATTGGTTTGATAGTAGCATAGTTGGGATGGACAGTAGCTAGCGCATTGGTTTGATAGCATAGTTGGGATGGACAGTAGCTAGCACATTGGTTTGATAGTAGCATAGTTGGGATGGACAGTAGCTAGCGCATTGGTTTGATAGCATAGCTGGGATGGACAGTAGCTAGCACATTGGTTTGATAGCAGCATAGTTGGGATGGACAGTAGCTAGCACATTGGTTTGATAGTAGCATAGTTGGGATTGACAGTAGCTAGCACATTGGTTTGATAGTAGCATAGTTGGGATGGACAGTAGCTAGCGCATTGGTTTGACAGTAGCATAGTTGGGATGGACAGTAGCTAGCGCATTGGTTTGATAGTGGCATAGTTGGGATAGACAGTAGCTAGCGCATTGGTTTGATAGTGGCACAGTTGGGATGGACAGTAGCTGGCGCATTGGTTTGATAGCATAGTTGGGATGGACAGTAGCTTGCACATTGGTTTGATAGCATAGTTGGGATGGACAGTAGCTAGCACATTGGTTTGATAGCAGCATAGTTGGGATGGACAGTAGCTAGCACATTGGTTTGATAGTAGCATAGTTGGGATGGACAGTAGCTAGCACATTGGTTTGATAGCAGCATAGTTGGGATGGACAGTAGCTAGCACATTGGTTTGATAGTAGCATAGTTGGGATGGACAGTAGCTAGCACATTGGTTTGATAGTAGCAAAGTTGGGATGGACAGTAGCTAGCACATTGGTTTGATAGCAGCATAGTTGGGATGGACAGTAGCTAGCACATTGGTTTGATAGTAGCATAGTTGGGATGGACAGTAGCTAGCGCATTGGTTTGATAGTAGCATAGTTGGGATGGACAGTAGCTAGCGCATTGGTTTGATAGCATAGTTGGGATGGACAGTAGCTAGCACATTGGTTTGATAGCAGCATAGTTGGGATGGACAGTAGCTAGCACATTGGTTTGATGGATGGACAGTAGCTAGCACATTGGTTTGATAGTAGC
Source organism: Borostomias antarcticus (assembly GCF_949987555.1). NCBI lineage: Eukaryota > Metazoa > Chordata > Actinopteri > Stomiiformes > Stomiidae > Borostomias > Borostomias antarcticus. Next base: position 133,125 of record NW_028176286.1, read on the forward strand.
ATAGTTGGGATGGACAGTAGCTAGCGCATTGGTTTGATAGTAGCATAGTTGGGATGGACAGTAGCTAGCGCATTGGTTTGATAGTAGCATAGTTGGGATGGACAGTAGCTATTACATTGGTTTGATATCATAGTTGGGATGGACAATAGCTAGCGCATTGGTTTGATAGTAGCATAGTTGGGATGGACTGTAGCTAGCGCATTGGTTTGATAGTAGCATAGTTGGGATTGACAGTAGCTAGCGCATTGGTTTGATAGTAGCATAGTTGGGGTGGACTCTAGCTAGCGCATTGGTTTGATAGTAGCATAGTTGGGATGGACAGTAGCTAGCGCATTGGTTTGATAGTAGCATAGTTGGGATGGACAGTAGCTAGCACATTGGTTTGATGGATGGACAGTAGCTAGCACATTGGTTTGATAGTAGCATAGTTGGGATGGACAGTAGCTAGCGCATTGGTTTGATAGTAGCATAGTTGGGATGGACTGTAGCTAGCGCATTGGTTTGATAGTAGCATAGTTGGGATGGACAGTAGCTAGCGCATTGGTTTGATAGTTGCATAGTTGGGATGGACAGTAGCTAGCGCATTGGTTTGATAGTAGCATAGTTGGGATGGACAGTAGCTAGCACATTGGTTTGATAGCATAGTTGGGATTGACAGTAGCTAGCACATTGGTTTGATAGTAGCATAGTTGGGATGGACAGTAGCTAGCACATTGGTTTGATAGTAGCATAGTTGGGATGGACAGTAGCTAGCACATTGGTTTGATGGATGGACAGTAGCTAGCACATTGGTTTGATAGTAGCATAGTTGGAATGGACAGTAGCTAGCACATTGGTTTGATAGTAGCATAGTTGGGATGGACAGTAGCTAGCACATTGGTTTGATGGATGGACAGTAGCTAGCGCATTGGTTTGATAGTAGCATAGTTGGGATGGACAGTAGCTAGCGCATTGGTTTGATAGCATAGTTGGGATGGACAGTAGCTAGCACATTGGTTTGATAGTAGCATAGTTGGGATGGACAGTAGCTAGCGCATTGGTTTGATAGCATAGCTGGGATGGACAGTAGCTAGCACATTGGTTTGATAGCAGCATAGTTGGGATGGACAGTAGCTAGCACATTGGTTTGATAGTAGCATAGTTGGGATTGACAGTAGCTAGCACATTGGTTTGATAGTAGCATAGTTGGGATGGACAGTAGCTAGCGCATTGGTTTGACAGTAGCATAGTTGGGATGGACAGTAGCTAGCGCATTGGTTTGATAGTGGCATAGTTGGGATAGACAGTAGCTAGCGCATTGGTTTGATAGTGGCACAGTTGGGATGGACAGTAGCTGGCGCATTGGTTTGATAGTAGCATAGTTGGGATGGACAGTAGCTAGCACATTGGTTTGATAGCAGCATAGTTGGGATGGACAGTAGCTAGCACATTGGTTTGATAGCAGCATAGTTGGGATGGACAGTAGCTAGCACATTGGTTTGATAGTAGCATAGTTGGGATGGACAGTAGCTAGCACATTGGTTTGATAGCAGCATAGTTGGGATGGACAGTAGCTAGCACATTGGTTTGATAGTAGCATAGTTGGGATTGACAGTAGCTAGCACATTGGTTTGATAGTAGCAAAGTTGGGATGGACAGTAGCTAGCACATTGGTTTGATAGCAGCATAGTTGGGATGGACAGTAGCTAGCACATTGGTTTGATAGTAGCATAGTTGGGATGGACAGTAGCTAGCGCATTGGTTTGATAGTAGCATAGTTGGGATGGACAGTAGCTAGCGCATTGGTTTGATAGCATAGTTGGGATGGACAGTAGCTAGCACATTGGTTTGATAGCAGCATAGTTGGGATGGACAGTAGCTAGCACATTGGTTTGATGGATGGACAGTAGCTAGCACATTGGTTTGATAGTAGCATAGTTGGGATGGACAGTAGCTAGCGCATTGGTTTGATAGTAGCATAGTTGGGATGGACAGTAGCTAGCGCATTGGTTTGATAGTAGCATAGTTGGGATGGACAGTAGCTATTACATTGGTTTGATATCATAGTTGGGATGGACAATAGCTAGCGCATTGGTTTGATAGTAGCATAGTTGGGATGGACTGTAGCTAGCGCATTGGTTTGATAGTAGCATAGTTGGGATGGACAGTAGCTAGCGCATTGGTTTGATAGTAGCATAGTTGGGATGGACAGTAGCTATTACATTGGTTAGATAGCATAGTTGGGATGGACAGTAGCTAGCACATTGGTTTGATAGCATCATAGTTGGGATGGACAAAAGCTAGCGCATTGGTTTGATAGTAGCATAGTTGGGATGGACAGTAGCTATTACATTGGTTTGATAGCATAGTTGGGATGGACAGTAGCTAGCGCATTGGTTTGACAGTAGCATAGTTGGGATGGACAGTAGCTAGCGCATTGGTTTGATAGTGGCATAGTTGGGATAGACAGTAGCTAGCGCATTGTTTTGATAGTGGCATAGTTGGGATGGACAGTAGCTAGCGCATTGGTTTGATAGTAGCATAGTTGGGATGGACAGTAGCTAGCGCATTGGTTTGACAGTAGCATAGTTGGGATGGACAGTAGCTAGCGCATTGGTTTGATAGTGGCATAGTTGGGATAGACAGTAGCTAGCGCATTGGTTTGATAGTGGCACAGTTGGGATGGACAGTAGCTGGCGCATTGGTTTGATAGCATAGTTGGGATGGACAGTAGCTAGCACATTGGTTTGATAGCATAGTTGGGATGGACAATAGCTAGCGCATTGGTTTGATAGTAGCATAGTTGGGATGGACTGTAGCTAGCGCATTGGTTTGATAGTAGCACAGTTGGGATGGACAGTAGCTATTACATTGGTTTGATAGCATAGTTGGGATGGACAGTAGCTAGCGCATTGGTTTGACAGTAGCATAGTTGGGATGGACAGTAGCTAGCGCATTGGTTTGATAGTGGCATAGTTGGGATAGACAGTAGCTAGCGCATTGTTTTGATAGTGGCATAGTTGGGATGGACAGTAGCTAGCGCATTGGTTTGATAGTAGCATAGTTGGGATGGACAATAGCTATTACATTGGTTTGATAGCATCATAGTTGGGATGGACAGTAGCTAGCGCATTGGTTTGATAGTAGCATAGTTGGGATGGACAGTAGCTAGCGCATTGGTTTGATAGTGGCATAGTTGGGATAGACAGTAGCTAGCGCATTGGTTTGATAGTGGCATAGTTGGGATGGACAGTAGCTAGCGCATTGGTTTGATAGTAGCATAGTTGGGATGGACAGTAGCTAGCACATTGGTTTGATAGCATCATAGTTGGGATGGACAGTAGCTAGCGCATTGGTTTGATAGTAGCATAGTTGGGATTGACAGTAGCTAGCGCATTGGTTTGATAGTAGCATAGTTGGGGTGGACTCTAGCTAGCGCATTGGTTTGATAGTAGCATAGTTGGGATGGACAGTAGCTAGCGCATTGGTTTGATAGTAGCATAGTTGGGATGGACAGTAGCTAGCACATTGGTTTGATGGATGGACAGTAGCTAGCACATTGGTTTGATAGTAGCATAGTTGGGATGGACAGTAGCTAGCGCATTGGTTTGATAGTAGCATAGTTGGGATGGACTGTAGCTAGCGCATTGGTTTGATAGTAGCATAGTTGGGATGGACAGTAGCTAGCGCATTGGTTTGATAGTAGCATAGTTGGGATGGACAGTAGCTAGCGCATTGGTTTGATAGTAGCATAGTTGGGATGGACAGTAGCTAGCACATTGGTTTGATAGCATAGTTGGGATTGACAGTAGCTAGCACATTCGTTTGATAGTAGCATAGTTGGGATGGACAGTAGCTAGCACATTGGTTTGATAGTAGCATAGTTGGGATGGACAGTAGCTAGCACATTGGTTTGATGGATGGACAGTAGCTAGCACATTGGTTTGATAGTAGCATAGTTGGGATGGACAGTAGCTAGCACATTGGTTTGATAGTAGCATAGTTGGGATGGACAGTAGCTAGCACATTGGTTTGATGGATGGACAGTAGCTAGCGCATTGGTTTGATAGTAGCATAGTTGGGATGGACAGTAGCTAGCGCATTGGTTTGATAGCATAGTTGGGATGGACAGTAGCTAGCACATTGGTTTGATAGTAGCATAGTTGGGATGGACAGTAGCTAGCGCATTGGTTTGATAGCATAGCTGGGATGGACAGTAGCTAGCGCATTGGTTTGATAGCAGCATAGTTGGGATGGACAGTAGCTAGCGCATTGGTTTGATAGTGGCATAGTTGGGATAGACAGTAGCTAGCGCATTGGTTTGATAGTGGCACAGTTGGGATGGACAGTAGCTGGCGCATTGGTTTGATAGCATAGTTGGGATGGACAGTAGCTAGCACATTGGTTTGATAGCATAGTTGGGATGGACAGTAGCTAGCACATTGGTTTGATAGCAGCATAGTTGGGATGGACAGTAGCTAGCACATTGGTTTGATAGTAGCATAGTTGGGATGGACAGTAGCTAGCACATTGGTTTGATAGCAGCATAGTTGGGATGGACAGTAGCTAGCACATTGGTTTGATAGTAGCATAGTTGGGATTGACAGTAGCTAGCACATTAGTTTGATAGTAGCAAAGTTGGGATGGACAGTAGCTAGCACATTGGTTTGATAGCAGCATAGTTGGGATGGACAGTAGCTAGCACATTGGTTTGATAGTAGCATAGTTGGGATGGACAGTAGCTAGCGCATTGGTTTGATAGTAGCATAGTTGGGATGGACAGTAGCTAGCGCATTGGTTTGATAGCATAGTTGGGATGGACAGTAGCTAGCACATTGGTTTGATAGCAGCATAGTTGGGATGGACAGTAGCTAGCACATTGGTTTGATGGATGGACAGTAGCTAGCACATTGGTTTGATAGTAGCATAGTTGGGATGGACAGTAGCTAGCGCATTGGTTTGATAGTAGCATAGTTGGGATGGACAGTAGCTAGCGCATTGGTTTGATAGTAGCATAGTTGGGATGGACAGTAGCTATTACATTGGTTTGATATCATAGTTGGGATGGACAATAGCTAGCGCATTGGTTTGATAGTAGCATAGTTGGGATGGACTGTAGCTAGCGCATTGGTTTGATAGTAGCATAGTTGGGATGGACAGTAGCTAGCGCATTGGTTTGATAGTAGCATAGTTGGGATGGACAGTAGCTATTACATTGGTTAGATAGCATAGTTGGGATGGACAGTAGCTAGCACATTGGTTTGATAGCATCATAGTTGGGATGGACAATAGCTAGCGCATTGGTTTGATAGTAGCATAGTTGGGATGGACAGTAGCTATTACATTGGTTTGATAGCATAGTTGGGATGGACAGTAGCTAGCGCATTGGTTTGACAGTAGCATAGTTGGGATGGACAGTAGCTAGCGCATTGGTTTGATAGTGGCATAGTTGGGATAGACAGTAGCTAGCGCATTGTTTTGATAGTGGCATAGTTGGGATGGACAGTAGCTAGCGCATTGGTTTGATAGTAGCATAGTTGGGATGGACAGTAGCTAGCGCATTGGTTTGACAGTAGCATAGTTGGGATGGACAGTAGCTAGCGCATTGGTTTGATAGTGGCATAGTTGGGATAGACAGTAGCTAGCGCATTGGTTTGATAGTGGCACAGTTGGGATGGACAGTAGCTGGCGCATTGGTTTGATAGCATAGTTGGGATGGACAGTAGCTAGCACATTGGTTTGATAGCATAGTTGGGATGGACAATAGCTAGCGCATTGGTTTGATAGTAGCATAGTTGGGATGGAATGTAGCTAGCGCATTGGTTTGATAGTAGCATAGTTGGGATGGACAGTAGCTATTACATTGGTTTGATAGCATAGTTGGGATGGACAGTAGCTAGCGCATTGGTTTGACAGTAGCATAGTTGGGATGGACAGTAGCTAGCGCATTGGTTTGATAGTGGCATAGTTGGGATAGACAGTAGCTAGCGCATTGTTTTGATAGTGGCATAGTTGGGATGGACAGTAGCTAGCGCATTGGTTTGATAGTAGCATAGTTGGGATGGACAATAGCTATTACATTGGTTTGATAGCATCATAGTTGGGATGGACAGTAGCTAGCGCATTGGTTTGATAGTAGCATAGTTGGGATGGACAGTAGCTAGCGCATTGGTTTGATAGTGGCATAGTTGGGATAGACAGTAGCTAGCGCATTGGTTTGATAGTGGCATAGTTGGGATGGACAGTAGCTAGCGCATTGGTTTGATAGTAGCATAGTTGGGATGGACAGTAGCTAGCACATTGGTTTGATAGCATCATAGTTGGGATGGACAGTAGCTAGCGCATTGGTTTGATAGTAGCATAGTTGGGATTGACAGTAGCTAGCGCATTGGTTTGATAGTAGCATAGTTGGGGTGGACTCTAGCTAGCGCATTGGTTTGATAGTAGCATAGTTGGGATGGACAGTAGCTAGCGCATTGGTTTGATAGTAGCATAGTTGGGATGGACAGTAGCTAGCACATTGGTTTGATGGATGGACAGTAGCTAGCACATTGGTTTGATAGTAGCATAGTTGGGATGGACAGTAGCTAGCGCATTGGTTTGATAGTAGCATAGTTGGGATGGACTGTAGCTAGCGCATTGGTTTGATAGTAGCATAGTTGGGATGGACAGTAGCTAGCGCATTGGTTTGATAGTAGCATAGTTGGGATGGACAGTAGCTAGCGCATTGGTTTGATAGTAGCATAGTTGGGATGGACAGTAGCTAGCACATTGGTTTGATAGCATAGTTGGGATTGACAGTAGCTAGCACATTGGTTTGATAGTAGCATAGTTGGGATGGACAGTAGCTAGCACATTGGTTTGATAGTAGCATAGTTGGGATGGACAGTAGCTAGCGCATTGGTTTGACAGTAGCATAGTTGGGATGGACAGTAGCTAGCGCATTGGTTTGATAGTGGCATAGTTGGGATAGACAGTAGCTAGCGCATTGGTTTGATAGTGGCACAGTTGGGATGGACAGTAGCTGGCGCATTGGTTTGATAGCATAGTTGGGATGGACAGTAGCTAGCACATTGGTTTGATAGCATAGTTGGGATGGACAATAGCTAGCGCATTGGTTTGATAGTAGCATAGTTGGGATGGAATGTAGCTAGCGCATTGGTTTGATAGTAGCATAGTTGGGATGGACAGTAGCTATTACATTGGTTTGATAGCATAGTTGGGATGGACAGTAGCTAGCGCATTGGTTTGACAGTAGCATAGTTGGGATGGACAGTAGCTAGCGCATTGGTTTGATAGTGGCATAGTTGGGATAGACAGTAGCTAGCGCATTGTTTTGATAGTGGCATAGTTGGGATGGACAGTAGCTAGCGCATTGGTTTGATAGTAGCATAGTTGGGATGGACAATAGCTATTACATTGGTTTGATAGCATCATAGTTGGGATGGACAGTAGCTAGCGCATTGGTTTGATAGTAGCATAGTTGGGATGGACAGTAGCTAGCGCATTGGTTTGATAGTGGCATAGTTGGGATAGACAGTAGCTAGCGCATTGGTTTGATAGTGGCATAGTTGGGATGGACAGTAGCTAGCGCATTGGTTTGATAGTAGCATAGTTGGGATGGACAGTAGCTAGCACATTGGTTTGATAGCATCATAGTTGGGATGGACAGTAGCTAGCGCATTGGTTTGATAGTAGCATAGTTGGGATTGACAGTAGCTAGCGCATTGGTTTGATAGTAGCATAGTTGGGGTGGACTCTAGCTAGCGCATTGGTTTGATAGTAGCATAGTTGGGATGGACAGTAGCTAGCGCATTGGTTTGATAGTAGCATAGTTGGGATGGACAGTAGCTAGCACATTGGTTTGATGGATGGACAGTAGCTAGCACATTGGTTTGATAGTAGCATAGTTGGGATGGACAGTAGCTAGCGCATTGGTTTGATAGTAGCATAGTTGGGATGGACTGTAGCTAGCGCATTGGTTTGATAGTAGCATAGTTGGGATGGACAGTAGCTAGCGCATTGGTTTGATAGTAGCATAGTTGGGATGGACAGTAGCTAGCGCATTGGTTTGATAGTAGCATAGTTGGGATGGACAGTAGCTAGCACATTGGTTTGATAGCATAGTTGGGATTGACAGTAGCTAGCACATTGGTTTGATAGTAGCATAGTTGGGATGGACAGTAGCTAGCACATTGGTTTGATAGTAGCATAGTTGGGATGGACAGTAGCTAGCACATTGGTTTGATGGATGGACAGTAGCTAGCACATTGGTTTGATAGTAGCATAGTTGGGATGGACAGTAGCTAGCACATTGGTTTGATAGTAGCATAGTTGGGATGGACAGTAGCTAGCACATTGGTTTGATGGATGGACAGTAGCTAGCGCATTGGTTTGATAGTAGCATAGTTGGGATGGACAGTAGCTAGCGCATTGGTTTGATAGCATAGTTGGGATGGACAGTAGCTAGCACATTGGTTTGATAGTAGCATAGTTGGGATGGACAGTAGCTAGCGCATTGGTTTGATAGCATAGCTGGGATGGACAGTAGCTAGCGCATTGGTTTGATAGCAGCATAGTTGGGATGGACAGTAGCTAGCGCATTGGTTTGATAGTGGCAAAGTTGGGATAGACAGTAGCTAGCGCATTGGTTTGATAGTGGCACAGTTGGGATGGACAGTAGCTGGCGCATTGGTTTGATAGCATAGTTGGGATGGACAGTAGCTAGCACATTGGTTTGATAGCATAGTTGGGATGGACAGTAGCTAGCACATTGGTTTGATAGCAGCATAGTTGGGATGGACAGTAGCTAGCACATTGGTTTGATAGTAGCATAGTTGGGATGGACAGTAGCTAGCACATTGGTTTGATAGCAGCATAGTTGGGATGGACAGTAGCTAGCACATTGGTTTGATAGTAGCATAGTTGGGATTGACAGTAGCTAGCACATTGGTTTGATAGTAGCAAAGTTGGGATGGACAGTAGCTAGCACATTGGTTTGATAGCAGCATAGTTGGGATGGACAGTAGCTAGCACATTGGTTTGATAGTAGCATAGTTGGGATGGACAGTAGCTAGCGCATTGGTTTGATAGTAGCATAGTTGGGATGGACAGTAGCTAGCGCATTGGTTTGATAGCATAGTTGGGATGGACAGTAGCTAGCACATTGGTTTGATAGCAGCATAGTTGGGATGGACAGTAGCTAGCACATTGGTTTGATGGATGGACAGTAGCTAGCACATTGGTTTGATAGTAGCATAGTTGGGATGGACAGTAGCTAGCGCATTGGTTTGATAGTAGCATAGTTGGGATGGACAGTAGCTAGCGCATTGGTTTGATAGTAGCATAGTTGGGATGGACAGTAGCTATTACATTGGTTTGATATCATAGTTGGGATGGACAATAGCTAGCGCATTGGTTTGATAGTAGCATAGTTGGGATGGACTGTAGCTAGCGCATTGGTTTGATAGTAGCATAGTTGGGATGGACAGTAGCTAGCGCATTGGTTTGATAGTAGCATAGTTGGGATGGACAGTAGCTATTACATTGGTTAGATAGCATAGTTGGGATGGACAGTAGCTAGCACATTGGTTTGATAGCATCATAGTTGGGATGGACAATAGCTAGCGCATTGGTTTGATAGTAGCATAGTTGGGATGGACAGTAGCTATTACATTGGTTTGATAGCATAGTTGGGATGGACAGTAGCTAGCGCATTGGTTTGACAGTAGCATAGTTGGGATGGACAGTAGCTAGCGCATTGGTTTGATAGTGGCATAGTTGGGATAGACAGTAGCTAGCGCATTGTTTTGATAGTGGCATAGTTGGGATGGACAGTAGCTAGCGCATTGGTTTGATAGTAGCATAGTTGGGATGGACAGTAGCTAGCGCATTGGTTTGACAGTAGCATAGTTGGGATGGACAGTAGCTAGCGCATTGGTTTGATAGTGGCATAGTTGGGATAGACAGTAGCTAGCGCATTGGTTTGATAGTGGCACAGTTGGGATGGACAGTAGCTGGCGCATTGGTTTGATAGCATAGTTGGGATGGACAGTAGCTAGCACATTGGTTTGATAGCATAGTTGGGATGGACAATAGCTAGCGCATTGGTTTGATAGTAGCATAGTTGGGATGGACTGTAGCTAGCGCATTGGTTTGATAGTAGCATAGTTGGGATGGACAGTAGCTATTACATTGGTTTGATAGCATAGTTGGGATGGACAGTAGCTAGCGCATTGGTTTGACAGTAGCATAGTTGGGATGGACAGTAGCTAGCGCATTGGTTTGATAGTGGCATAGTTGGGATAGACAGTAGCTAGCGCATTGTTTTGATAGTGGCATAGTTGGGATGGACAGTAGCTAGCGCATTGGTTTGATAGTAGCATAGTTGGGATGGACAATAGCTATCACATTGGTTTGATAGCATCATAGTTGGGATGGACAGTAGCTAGCGCATTGGTTTGATAGTAGCATAGTTGGGATGGACAGTAGCTAGCGCATTGGTTTGATAGTGGCATAGTTGGGATAGACAGTAGCTAGCGCATTGGTTTGATAGTGGCATAGTTGGGATGGACAGTAGCTAGCGCATTGGTTTGATAGTAGCATAGTTGGGATGGACAGTAGCTAGCACATTGGTTTGATAGCATCATAGTTGGGATGGACAGTAGCTAGCGCATTGGTTTGATAGTAGCATAGTTGGGATTGACAGTAGCTAGCGCATTGGTTTGATAGTAGCATAGTTGGGGTGGACTCTAGCTAGCGCATTGGTTTGATAGTAGCATAGTTGGGATGGACAGTAGCTAGCGCATTGGTTTGATAGTAGCATAGTTGGGATGGACAGTAGCTAGCACATTGGTTTGATGGATGGACAGTAGCTAGCACATTGGTTTGATAGTAGCATAGTTGGGATGGACAGTAGCTAGCGCATTGGTTTGATAGTAGCATAGTTGGGATGGACTGTAGCTAGCGCATTGGTTTGATAGTAGCATAGTTGGGATGGACAGTAGCTAGCGCATTGGTTTGATAGTAGCATAGTTGGGATGGACAGTAGCTAGCGCATTGGTTTGATAGTAGCATAGTTGGGATGGACAGTAGCTAGCACATTGGTTTGATAGCATAGTTGGGATTGACAGTAGCTAGCACATTGGTTTGATAGTAGCATAGTTGGGATGGACAGTAGCTAGCACATTGGTTTGATAGTAGCATAGTTAGGATGGACAGTAGCTAGCACATTGGTTTGATGGATGGACAGTAGCTAGCACATTGGTTTGATAGTAGCATAGTTGGGATGGACAGTAGCTAGCACATTGGTTTGATAGTAGCATAGTTGGGATGGACAGTAGCTAGCACATTGGTTTGATGGATGGACAGTAGCTAGCGCATTGGTTTGATAGTAGCATAGTTGGGATTGACAGTAGCTAGCGCATTGGTTTGATAGTAGCATAGTTGGGGTGGACTCTAGCTAGCGCATTGGTTTGATAGTAGCATAGTTGGGATGGACAGTAGCTAGCGCATTGGTTTGATAGTAGCATAGTTGGGATGGACAGTAGCTAGCACATTGGTTTGATGGATGGACAGTAGCTAGCACATTGGTTTGATAGTAGCATAGTTGGGATGGACAGTAGCTAGCGCATTGGTTTGATAGTAGCATAGTTGGGATGGACTGTAGCTAGCGCATTGGTTTGATAGTAGCATAGTTGGGATGGACAGTAGCTAGCGCATTGGTTTGATAGTAGCATAGTTGGGATGGACAGTAGCTAGCGCATTGGTTTGATAGTAGCATAGTTGGGATGGACAGTAGCTAGCACATTGGTTTGATAGCATAGTTGGGATTGACAGTAGCTAGCACATTGGTTTGATAGTAGCATAGTTGGGATGGACAGTAGCTAGCACATTGGTTTGATAGTAGCATAGTTGGGATGGACAGTAGCTAGCACATTGGTTTGATGGATGGACAGTAGCTAGCGCATTGGTTTGATAGTAGCATAGTTGGGATGGACAGTAGCTAGCGCATTGGTTTGATAGCATAGTTGGGATGGACAGTAGCTAGCACATTGGTTTGATAGTAGCATAGTTGGGATGGACAGTAGCTAGCGCATTGGTTTGATAGCATAGCTGGGATGGACAGTAGCTAGCACATTGGTTTGATAGCAGCATAGTTGGGATGGACAGTAGCTAGCGCATTGGTTTGATAGTGGCATAGTTGGGATAGACATTAGCTAGCGCATTGGTTTGATAGTGGCACAGTTGGGATGGACAGTAGCTAGCGCATTGGTTTGATAGTAGCATAGTTGGGATGGACAGTAGCTAGCACATTGGTTTGATAGCATCATAGTTGGGATGGACAGTAGCTAGCGCATTGGTTTGATAGTAGCATAGTTGGGATTGACAGTAGCTAGCGCATTGGTTTGATAGTAGCATAGTTGGGGTGGACTCTAGCTAGCGCATTGGTTTGATAGTAGCATAGTTGGGATGGACAGTAGCTAGCGCATTGGTTTGATAGTAGCATAGTTGGGATGGACAGTAGCTAGCACATTGGTTTGATGGATGGACAGTAGCTAGCACATTGGTTTGATAGTAGCATAGTTGGGATGGACAGTAGCTAGCGCATTGGTTTGATAGTAGCATAGTTGGGATGGACTGTAGCTAGCGCATTGGTTTGATAGTAGCATAGTTGGGATGGACAGTAGCTAGCGCATTGGTTTGATAGTAGCATAGTTGGGATGGACAGTAGCTAGCGCATTGGTTTGATAGTAGCATAGTTGGGATGGACAGTAGCTAGCACATTGGTTTGATAGCATAGTTGGGATTGACAGTAGCTAGCACATTGGTTTGATAGTAGCATAGTTGGGATGGACAGTAGCTAGCACATTGGTTTGATAGTAGCATAGTTGGGATGGACAGTAGCTAGCACATTGGTTTGATGGATGGACAGTAGCTAGCACATTGGTTTGATAGTAGCATAGTTGGGATGGACAGTAGCTAGCACATTGGTTTGATAGTAGCATAGTTGGGATGGACAGTAGCTAGCACATTGGTTTGATGGATGGACAGTAGCTAGCGCATTGGTTTGATAGTAGCATAGTTGGGATGGACAGTAGCTAGCGCATTGGTTTGATAGCATAGTTGGGATGGACAGTAGCTAGCACATTGGTTTGATAGTAGCATAGTTGGGATGGACAGTAGCTAGCGCATTGGTTTGATAGCATAGCTGGGATGGACAGTAGCTAGCGCATTGGTTTGATAGCAGCATAGTTGGGATGGACAGTAGCTAGCGCATTGGTTTGATAGTGGCAAAGTTGGGATAGACAGTAGCTAGCGCATTGGTTTGATAGTGGCACAGTTGGGATGGACAGTAGCTGGCGCATTGGTTTGATAGCATAGTTGGGATGGACAGTAGCTAGCACATTGGTTTGATAGCATAGTTGGGATGGACAGTAGCTAGCACATTGGTTTGATAGCAGCATAGTTGGGATGGACAGTAGCTAGCACATTGGTTTGATAGTAGCATAGTTGGGATGGACAGTAGCTAGCACATTGGTTTGATAGCAGCATAGTTGGGATGGACAGTAGCTAGCACATTGGTTTGATAGTAGCATAGTTGGGATTGACAGTAGCTAGCACATTGGTTTGATAGTAGCAAAGTTGGGATGGACAGTAGCTAGCACATTGGTTTGATAGCAGCATAGTTGGGATGGACAGTAGCTAGCACATTGGTTTGATGGATGGACAGTAGCTAGCACATTGGTTTGATAGCAGCATAGTTGGGATGGACAGTAGCTAGCCCATTGGTTTGATGGATGGACAGTAGCTAGCACATTGGTTTGATAGTAGCATAGTTGGGATGGACAGTAGCTAGCGCATTGGTTTGATAGTAGCATAGTTGGGATGGACAGTAGCTAGCACATTGGTTGGATAGTAGCATAGTTGGGATGGACAGTAGCTATTACATTGGTTTGATATCATAGTTGGGATGGACAATAGCTAGCGCATTGGTTTGATAGTAGCATAGTTGGGATGGACTGTAGCTAGCGCATTGGTTTGATAGTAGCATAGTTGGGATGGACAGTAGCTAGCGCATTGGTTTGATAGTAGCATAGTTGGGATGGACAGTAGCTATTACATTGGTTAGATAGCATAGTTGGGATGGACAGTAGCTAGCACATTGGTTTGATAGCATCATAGTTGGGATGGACAATAGCTAGCGCATTGGTTTGATAGTAGCATAGTTGGGATGGACAGTAGCTATTACATTGGTTTGATAGCATAGTTGGGATGGACAGTAGCTAGCGCATTGGTTTGACAGTAGCATAGTTGGGATGGACAGTAGCTAGCGCATTGGTTTGATAGTGGCATAGTTGGGATAGACAGTAGCTAGCGCATTGTTTTGATAGTGGCATAGTTGGGATGGACAGTAGCTAGCGCATTGGTTTGATAGTAGCATAGTTGGGATGGACAGTAGCTAGCGCATTGGTTTGACAGTAGCATAGTTGGGATGGACAGTAGCTAGCGCATTGGTTTGATAGTGGCATAGTTGGGATAGACAGTAGCTAGCGCATTGGTTTGATAGTGGCACAGTTGGGATGGACAGTAGCTGGCGCATTGGTTTGATAGCATAGTTGGGATGGACAGTAGCTAGCACATTGGTTTGATAGCATAGTTGGGATGGACAATAGCTAGCGCATTGGTTTGATAGTAGCATAGTTGGGATGGACTGTAGCTAGCGCATTGGTTTGATAGTAGCATAGTTGGGATGGACAGTAGCTATTACATTGGTTTGATAGCATAGTTGGGATGGACAGTAGCTAGCGCATTGGTTTGACAGTAGCATAGTTGGGATGGACAGTAGCTAGCGCATTGGTTTGATAGTGGCATAGTTGGGATAGACAGTAGCTAGCGCATTGTTTTGATAGTGGCATAGTTGGGATGGACAGTAGCTAGCGCATTGGTTTGATAGTAGCATAGTTGGGATGGACAATAGCTATTACATTGGTTTGATAGCATCATAGTTGGGATGGACAGTAGCTAGCGCATTGGTTTGATAGTAGCATAGTTGGGATGGACAGTAGCTAGCGCATTGGTTTGATAGTGGCATAGTTGGGATAGACAGTAGCTAGCGCATTGGTTTGATAGTGGCATAGTTGGGATGGACAGTAGCTAGCGCATTGGTTTGATAGTAGCATAGTTGGGATGGACAGTAGCTAGCACATTGGTTTGATAGCATCATAGTTGGGATGGACAGTAGCTAGCGCATTGGTTTGATAGTAGCATAGTTGGGATTGACAGTAGCTAGCGCATTGGTTTGATAGTAGCATAGTTGGGGTGGACTCTAGCTAGCGCATTGGTTTGATAGTAGCATAGTTGGGATGGACAGTAGCTAGCGCATTGGTTTGATAGTAGCATAGTTGGGATGGACAGTAGCTAGCACATTGGTTTGATGGATGGACAGTAGCTAGCACATTGGTTTGATAGTAGCATAGTTGGGATGGACAGTAGCTAGCGCATTGGTTTGATAGTAGCATAGTTGGGATGGACTGTAGCTAGCGCATTGGTTTGATAGTAGCATAGTTGGGATGGACAGTAGCTAGCGCATTGGTTTGATAGTAGCATAGTTGGGATGGACAGTAGCTAGCGCATTGGTTTGATAGTAGCATAGTTGGGATGGACAGTAGCTAGCACATTGGTTTGATAGCATAGTTGGGATTGACAGTAGCTAGCACATTGGTTTGATAGTAGCATAGTTGGGATGGACAGTAGCTAGCACATTGGTTTGATAGTAGCATAGTTAGGATGGACAGTAGCTAGCACATTGGTTTGATGGATGGACAGTAGCTAGCACATTGGTTTGATAGTAGCATAGTTGGGATGGACAGTAGCTAGCACATTGGTTTGATAGTAGCATAGTTGGGATGGACAGTAGCTAGCACATTGGTTTGATGGATGGACAGTAGCTAGCGCATTGGTTTGATAGTAGCATAGTTGGGATTGACAGTAGCTAGCGCATTGGTTTGATAGTAGCATAGTTGGGGTGGACTCTAGCTAGCGCATTGGTTTGATAGTAGCATAGTTGGGATGGACAGTAGCTAGCGCATTGGTTTGATAGTAGCATAGTTGGGATGGACAGTAGCTAGCACATTGGTTTGATGGATGGACAGTAGCTAGCACATTGGTTTGATAGTAGCATAGTTGGGATGGACAGTAGCTAGCGCATTGGTTTGATAGTAGCATAGTTGGGATGGACTGTAGCTAGCGCATTGGTTTGATAGTAGCATAGTTGGGATGGACAGTAGCTAGCGCATTGGTTTGATAGTAGCATAGTTGGGATGGACAGTAGCTAGCGCATTGGTTTGATAGTAGCATAGTTGGGATGGACAGTAGCTAGCACATTGGTTTGATAGCATAGTTGGGATTGACAGTAGCTAGCACATTGGTTTGATAGTAGCATAGTTGGGATGGACAGTAGCTAGCACATTGGTTTGATAGTAGCATAGTTGGGATGGACAGTAGCTAGCACATTGGTTTGATGGATGGACAGTAGCTAGCACATTGGTTTGATAGTAGCATAGTTGGGATGGACAGTAGCTAGCACATTGGTTTGATAGTAGCATAGTTGGGATGGACAGTAGCTAGCACATTGGTTTGATGGATGGACAGTAGCTAGCGCATTGGTTTGATAGTAGCATAGTTGGGATGGACAGTAGCTAGCGCATTGGTTTGATAGCATAGTTGGGATGGACAGTAGCTAGCACATTGGTTTGATAGTAGCATAGTTGGGATGGACAGTAGCTAGCGCATTGGTTTGATAGCATAGCTGGGATGGACAGTAGCTAGCACATTGGTTTGATAGCAGCATAGTTGGGATGGACAGTAGCTAGCGCATTGGTTTGATAGTGGCAAAGTTGGGATAGACAGTAGCTAGCGCATTGGTTTGATAGTGGCACAGTTGGGATGGACAGTAGCTGGCGCATTGGTTTGATAGCATAGTTGGGATGGACAGTAGCTAGCACATTGGTTTGATAGCATAGTTGGGATGGACAGTAGCTAGCACATTGGTTTGATAGCAGCATAGTTGGGATGGACAGTAGCTAGCACATTGGTTTGATAGTAGCATAGTTGGGATGGACAGTAGCTAGCACATTGGTTTGATAGCAGCATAGTTGGGATGGACAGTAGCTAGCACATTGGTTTGATAGTAGCATAGTTGGGATTGACAGTAGCTAGCACATTGGTTTGATAGTAGCAAAGTTGGGATGGACAGTAGCTAGCACATTGGTTTGATAGCAGCATAGTTGGGATGGACAGTAGCTAGCACATTGGTTTGATGGATGGACAGTAGCTAGCACATTGGTTTGATAGCAGCATAGTTGGGATGGACAGTAGCTAGCCCATTGGTTTGATGGATGGACAGTAGCTAGCACATTGGTTTGATAGTAGCATAGTTGGGATGGACAGTAGCTAGCGCATTGGTTTGATAGTAGCATAGTTGGGATGGACAGTAGCTAGCACATTGGTTGGATAGTAGCATAGTTGGGATGGACAGTAGCTATTACATTGGTTTGATATCATAGTTGGGATGGACAATAGCTAGCGCATTGGTTTGATAGTAGCATAGTTGGGATGGACTGTAGCTAGCGCATTGGTTTGATAGTAGCATAGTTGGGATGGACAGTAGCTAGCGCATTGGTTTGATAGTAGCATAGTTGGGATGGACAGTAGCTATTACATTGGTTAGATAGCATAGTTGGGATGGACAGTAGCTAGCACATTGGTTTGATAGCATCATAGTTGGGATGGACAATAGCTAGCGCATTGGTTTGATAGTAGCATAGTTGGGATGGACAGTAGCTATTACATTGGTTTGATAGCATAGTTGGGATGGACAGTAGCTAGCGCATTGGTTTGACAGTAGCATAGTTGGGATGGACAGTAGCTAGCGCATTGGTTTGATAGTGGCATAGTTGGGATAGACAGTAGCTAGCGCATTGTTTTGATAGTGGCATAGTTGGGATGGACAGTAGCTAGCGCATTGGTTTGATAGTAGCATAGTTGGGATGGACAGTAGCTAGCGCATTGGTTTGACAGTAGCATAGTTGGGATGGACAGTAGCTAGCGCATTGGTTTGATAGTGGCATAGTTGGGATAGACAGTAGCTAGCGCATTGGTTTGATAGTGGCACAGTTGGGATGGACAGTAGCTGGCGCATTGGTTTGATAGCATAGTTGGGATGGACAGTAGCTAGCACATTGGTTTGATAGCATAGTTGGGATGGACAATAGCTAGCGCATTGGTTTGATAGTAGCATAGTTGGGATGGACTGTAGCTAGCGCATTGGTTTGATAGTAGCATAGTTGGGATGGACAGTAGCTATTACATTGGTTTGATAGCATAGTTGGGATGGACAGTAGCTAGCGCATTGGTTTGACAGTAGCATAGTTGGGATGGACAGTAGCTAGCGCATTGGTTTGATAGTGGCATAGTTGGGATAGACAGTAGCTAGCGCATTGTTTTGATAGTGGCATAGTTGGGATGGACAGTAGCTAGCGCATTGGTTTGATAGTAGCATAGTTGGGATGGACAATAGCTATTACATTGGTTTGATAGCATCATAGTTGGGATGGACAGTAGCTAGCGCATTGGTTTGATAGTAGCATAGTTGGGATGGACAGTAGCTAGCGCATTGGTTTGATAGTGGCATAGTTGGGATAGACAGTAGCTAGCGCATTGGTTTGATAGTGGCATAGTTGGGATGGACAGTAGCTAGCGCATTGGTTTGATAGTAGCATAGTTGGGATGGACAGTAGCTAGCACATTGGTTTGATAGCATCATAGTTGGGATGGACAGTAGCTAGCGCATTGGTTTGATAGTAGCATAGTTGGGATTGACAGTAGCTAGCGCATTGGTTTGATAGTAGCATAGTTGGGGTGGACTCTAGCTAGCGCATTGGTTTGATAGTAGCATAGTTGGGATGGACAGTAGCTAGCGCATTGGTTTGATAGTAGCATAGTTGGGATGGACAGTAGCTAGCACATTGGTTTGATGGATGGACAGTAGCTAGCACATTGGTTTGATAGTAGCATAGTTGGGATGGACAGTAGCTAGCGCATTGGTTTGATAGTAGCATAGTTGGGATGGACTGTAGCTAGCGCATTGGTTTGATAGTAGCATAGTTGGGATGGACAGTAGCTAGCGCATTGGTTTGATAGTAGCATAGTTGGGATGGACAGTAGCTAGCGCATTGGTTTGATAGTAGCATAGTTGGGATGGACAGTAGCTAGCACATTGGTTTGATAGCATAGTTGGGATTGACAGTAGCTAGCACATTGGTTTGATAGTAGCATAGTTGGGATGGACAGTAGCTAGCACATTGGTTTGATAGTAGCATAGTTAGGATGGACAGTAGCTAGCACATTGGTTTGATGGATGGACAGTAGCTAGCACATTGGTTTGATAGTAGCATAGTTGGGATGGACAGTAGCTAGCACATTGGTTTGATAGTAGCATAGTTGGGATGGACAGTAGCTAGCACATTGGTTTGATGGATGGACAGTAGCTAGCGCATTGGTTTGATAGTAGCATAGTTGGGATTGACAGTAGCTAGCGCATTGGTTTGATAGTAGCATAGTTGGGGTGGACTCTAGCTAGCGCATTGGTTTGATAGTAGCATAGTTGGGATGGACAGTAGCTAGCGCATTGGTTTGATAGTAGCATAGTTGGGATGGACAGTAGCTAGCACATTGGTTTGATGGATGGACAGTAGCTAGCACATTGGTTTGATAGTAGCATAGTTGGGATGGACAGTAGCTAGCGCATTGGTTTGATAGTAGCATAGTTGGGATGGACTGTAGCTAGCGCATTGGTTTGATAGTAGCATAGTTGGGATGGACAGTAGCTAGCGCATTGGTTTGATAGTAGCATAGTTGGGATGGACAGTAGCTAGCGCATTGGTTTGATAGTAGCATAGTTGGGATGGACAGTAGCTAGCACATTGGTTTGATAGCATAGTTGGGATTGACAGTAGCTAGCACATTGGTTTGATAGTAGCATAGTTGGGATGGACAGTAGCTAGCACATTGGTTTGATAGTAGCATAGTTGGGATGGACAGTAGCTAGCACATTGGTTTGATGGATGGACAGTAGCTAGCACATTGGTTTGATAGTAGCATAGTTGGGATGGACAGTAGCTAGCACATTGGTTTGATAGTAGCATAGTTGGGATGGACAGTAGCTAGCACATTGGTTTGATGGATGGACAGTAGCTAGCGCATTGGTTTGATAGTAGCATAGTTGGGATGGACAGTAGCTAGCGCATTGGTTTGATAGCATAGTTGGGATGGACAGTAGCTAGCACATTGGTTTGATAGTAGCATAGTTGGGATGGACAGTAGCTAGCGCATTGGTTTGATAGCATAGCTGGGATGGACAGTAGCTAGCACATTGGTTTGATAGCAGCATAGTTGGGATGGACAGTAGCTAGCGCATTGGTTTGATAGTGGCATAGTTGGGATAGACAGTAGCTAGCGCATTGGTTTGATAGTGGCACAGTTGGGATGGACAGTAGCTGGCGCATTGGTTTGATAGCATAGTTGGGATGGACAGTAGCTAGCACATTGGTTTGATAGCATAGTTGGGATGGACAGTAGCTAGCACATTGGTTTGATAGCAGCATAGTTGGGATGGACAGTAGCTAGCACATTGGTTTGATAGTAGCATAGTTGGGATGGACAGTAGCTAGCACATTGGTTTGATAGCAGCATAGTTGGGATGGACAGTAGCTAGCACATTGGTTTGATAGTAGCATAGTTGGGATTGACAGTAGCTAGCACATTGGTTTGATAGTAGCAAAGTTGGGATGGACAGTAGCTAGCACATTGGTTTGATAGCAGCATAGTTGGGATGGACAGTAGCTAGCACATTGGTTTGATAGTAGCATAGTTGGGATGGACAGTAGCTAGCGCATTGGTTTGATAGTAGCATAGTTGGGATGGACAGTAGCTAGCGCATTGGTTTGATAGCATAGTTGGGATGGACAGTAGCTAGCACATTGGTTTGATAGCAGCATAGTTGGGATGGACAGTAGCTAGCACATTGGTTTGATGGATGGACAGTAGCTAGCACATTGGTTTGATAGTAGCATAGTTGGGATGGACAGTAGCTAGCGCATTGGTTTGATAGTAGCATAGTTGGGATGGACAGTAGCTAGCGCATTGGTTTGATAGTAGCATAGTTGGGATGGACAGTAGCTATTACATTGGTTTGATATCATAGTTGGGATGGACAATAGCTAGCGCATTGGTTTGATAGTAGCATAGTTGGGATGGACTGTAGCTAGCGCATTGGTTTGATAGTAGCATAGTTGGGATGGACAGTAGCTAGCGCATTGGTTTGATAGTAGCATAGTTGGGATGGACAGTAGCTATTACATTGGTTAGATAGCATAGTTGGGATGGACAGTAGCTAGCACATTGGTTTGATAGCATCATAGTTGGGATGGACAATAGCTAGCGCATTGGTTTGATAGTAGCATAGTTGGGATGGACAGTAGCTATTACATTGGTTTGATAGCATAGTTGGGATGGACAGTAGCTAGCGCATTGGTTTGACAGTAGCATAGTTGGGATGGACAGTAGCTAGCGCATTGGTTTGATAGTGGCATAGTTGGGATAGACAGTAGCTAGCGCATTGTTTTGATAGTGGCATAGTTGGGATGGACAGTAGCTAGCGCATTGGTTTGATAGTAGCATAGTTGGGATGGACAGTAGCTAGCGCATTGGTTTGACAGTAGCATAGTTGGGATAGACAGTAGCTAGCGCATTGGTTTGATAGTGGCACAGTTGGGATGGACAGTAGCTGGCGCATTGGTTTGATAGCATAGTTGGGATGGACAGTAGCTAGCACATTGGTTTGATAGCATAGTTGGGATGGACAATAGCTAGCGCATTGGTTTGATAGTAGCATAGTTGGGATGGACTGTAGCTAGCGCATTGGTTTGATAGTAGCATAGTTGGGATGGACAGTAGCTATTACATTGGTTTGATAGCATAGTTGGGATGGACAGTAGCTAGCGCATTGGTTTGACAGTAGCATAGTTGGGATGGACAGTAGCTAGCGCATTGGTTTGATAGTGGCATAGTTGGGATAGACAGTAGCTAGCGCATTGTTTTGATAGTGGCATAGTTGGGATGGACAGTAGCTAGCGCATTGGTTTGATAGTAGCATAGTTGGGATGGACAGTAGCTAGCGCATTGGTTTGACAGTAGCATAGTTGGGATGGACAGTAGCTAGCGCATTGGTTTGATAGTGGCACAGTTGGGATGGACAGTAGCTGGCGCATTGGTTTGATAGCATAGTTGGGATGGACAGTAGCTAGCACATTGGTTTGATAGCATAGTTGGGATGGACAATAGCTAGCGCATTGGTTTGATAGTAGCATAGTTGGGATGGACTGTAGCTAGCGCATTGGTTTGATAGTAGCATAGTTGGGATGGACAGTAGCTATTACATTGGTTTGATAGCATAGTTGGGATGGACAGTAGCTAGCGCATTGGTTTGACAGTAGCATAGTTGGGATAGACAGTAGCTAGCGCATTGGTTTGATAGTGGCACAGTTGGGATGGACAGTAGCTGGCGCATTGGTTTGATAGCATAGTTGGGATGGACAGTAGCTAGCACATTGGTTTGATAGCATAGTTGGGATGGACAATAGCTAGCGCATTGGTTTGATAGTAGCATAGTTGGGATGGACTGTAGCTAGCGCATTGGTTTGATAGTAGCATAGTTGGGATGGACAGTAGCTATTACATTGGTTTGATAGCATAGTTGGGATGGACAGTAGCTAGCGCATTGGTTTGACAGTAGCATAGTTGGGATGGACAGTAGCTAGCGCATTGGTTTGATAGTGGCATAGTTGGGATAGACAGTAGCTAGCGCATTGTTTTGATAGTGGCATAGTTGGGATGGACAGT
The DNA here is from genome assembly GCF_949987555.1 of Borostomias antarcticus. NCBI lineage: Eukaryota > Metazoa > Chordata > Actinopteri > Stomiiformes > Stomiidae > Borostomias > Borostomias antarcticus. The sequence goes on from NW_028176286.1 coordinate 156,066, forward strand.
AGCTAGCGCATTGGTTTGATAGTAGCATAGTTGGGATGGACAATAGCTATTACATTGGTTTGATAGCATCATAGTTGGGATGGACAGTAGCTAGCGCATTGGTTTGATAGTAGCATAGTTGGGATGGACAGTAGCTAGCGCATTGGTTTGATAGTGGCATAGTTGGGATAGACAGTAGCTAGCGCATTGGTTTGATAGTGGCATAGTTGGGATGGACAGTAGCTAGCGCATTGGTTTGATAGTAGCATAGTTGGGATGGACAGTAGCTAGCACATTGGTTTGATAGCATCATAGTTGGGATGGACAGTAGCTAGCGCATTGGTTTGATAGTAGCATAGTTGGGATTGACAGTAGCTAGCGCATTGGTTTGATAGTAGCATAGTTGGGGTGGACTCTAGCTAGCGCATTGGTTTGATAGTAGCATAGTTGGGATGGACAGTAGCTAGCGCATTGGTTTGATAGTAGCATAGTTGGGATGGACAGTAGCTAGCACATTGGTTTGATGGATGGACAGTAGCTAGCACATTGGTTTGATAGTAGCATAGTTGGGATGGACAGTAGCTAGCGCATTGGTTTGATAGTAGCATAGTTGGGATGGACTGTAGCTAGCGCATTGGTTTGATAGTAGCATAGTTGGGATGGACAGTAGCTAGCGCATTGGTTTGATAGTAGCATAGTTGGGAAGGACAGTAGCTAGCGCATTGGTTTGATAGTAGCATAGTTGGGATGGACAGTAGCTAGCACATTGGTTTGATAGCATAGTTGGGATTGACAGTAGCTAGCACATTGGTTTGATAGTAGCATAGTTGGGATGGACAGTAGCTAGCACATTGGTTTGATAGTAGCATAGTTGGGATGGACAGTAGCTAGCACATTGGTTTGATGGATGGACAGTAGCTAGCACATTGGTTTGATAGTAGCATAGTTGGGATGGACAGTAGCTAGCACATTGGTTTGATAGTAGCATAGTTGGGATGGACAGTAGCTAGCACATTGGTTTGATGGATGGACAGTAGCTAGCGCATTGGTTTGATAGTAGCATAGTTGGGATGGACAGTAGCTAGCGCATTGGTTTGATAGCATAGTTGGGATGGACAGTAGCTAGCACATTGGTTTGATAGTAGCATAGTTGGGATGGACAGTAGCTAGCGCATTGGTTTGATAGCATAGCTGGGATGGACAGTAGCTAGCACATTGGTTTGATAGCAGCATAGTTGGGATGGACAGTAGCTAGCGCATTGGTTTGATAGTGGCATAGTTGGGATAGACAGTAGCTAGCGCATTAGTTTGATAGTGGCACAGTTGGGATGGACAGTAGCTGGCGCATTGGTTTGATAGCATAGTTGGGATGGACAGTAGCTAGCACATTGGTTTGATAGCATAGTTGGGATGGACAGTAGCTAGCACATTGGTTTGATAGCAGCATAGTTGGGATGGACAGTAGCTAGCACATTGGTTTGATAGTAGCATAGTTGGGATGGACAGTAGCTAGCACATTGGTTTGATAGCAGCATAGTTGGGATGGACAGTAGCTAGCACATTGGTTTGATAGTAGCATAGTTGGGATTGACAGTAGCTAGCACATTGGTTTGATAGTAGCAAAGTTGGGATGGACAGTAGCTAGCACATTGGTTTGATAGCAGCATAGTTGGGATGGACAGTAGCTAGCACATTGGTTTGATAGTAGCATAGTTGGGATGGACAGTAGCTAGCGCATTGGTTTGATAGTAGCATAGTTGGGATGGACAGTAGCTAGCGCATTGGTTTGATAGCATAGTTGGGATGGACAGTAGCTAGCACATTGGTTTGATAGCAGCATAGTTGGGATGGACAGTAGCTAGCACATTGGTTTGATGGATGGACAGTAGCTAGCACATTGGTTTGATAGTAGCATAGTTGGGATGGACAGTAGCTAGCGCATTGGTTTGATAGTAGCATAGTTGGGATGGACAGTAGCTAGCGCATTGGTTTGATAGTAGCATAGTTGGGATGGACAGTAGCTATTACATTGGTTGGATATCATAGTTGGGATGGACAATAGCTAGTGCATTGGTTTGATAGTAGCATAGTTGGGATGGACTGTAGCTAGCGCATTGGTTTGATAGTAGCATAGTTGGGATGGACAGTAGCTAGCGCATTGGTTTGATAGTAGCATAGTTGGGATGGACAGTAGCTATTACATTGGTTAGATAGCATAGTTGGGATGGACAGTAGCTAGCACATTGGTTTGATAGCATCATAGTTGGGATGGACAATAGCTAGCGCATTGGTTTGATAGTAGCATAGTTGGGATGGACAGTAGCTATTACATTGGTTTGATAGCATAGTTGGGATGGACAGTAGCTAGCGCATTGGTTTGACAGTAGCATAGTTGGGATGGACAGTAGCTAGCGCATTGGTTTGATAGTGGCATAGTTGGGATAGACAGTAGCTAGCGCATTGTTTTGATAGTGGCATAGTTGGGATGGACAGTAGCTAGCGCATTGGTTTGATAGTAGCATAGTTGGGATGGACAGTAGCTAGCGCATTGGTTTGACAGTAGCATAGTTGGGATGGACAGTAGCTAGCGCATTGGTTTGATAGTGGCATAGTTGGGATAGACAGTAGCTAGCGCATTGGTTTGATAGTGGCACAGTTGGGATGGACAGTAGCTGGCGCATTGGTTTGATAGCATAGTTGGGATGGACAGTAGCTAGCACATTGGTTTGATAGCATAGTTGGGATGGACAGTAGCTAGCACATTGGTTTGATAGCAGCATATTTGGGATGGACAGTAGCTAGCACATTGGTTTGATAGTAGCATAGTTGGGATGGACAGTAGCTAGCACATTGGTTTGATAGCAGCATAGTTGGGATGGACAGTAGCTAGCACATTGGTTTGATAGTAGCATAGTTGGGATTGACAGTAGCTAGCACATTGGTTTGATAGTAGCAAAGTTGGGATGGACAGTAGCTAGCACATTGGTTTGATAGCAGCATAGTTGGGATGGACAGTAGCTAGCACATTGGTTTGATAGTAGCATAGTTGGGATTGACAGTAGCTAGCACATTGGTTTGATAGTAGCAAAGTTGGGATGGACAGTAGCTAGCACATTGGTTTGATAGCAGCATAGTTGGGATGGACAGTAGCTAGCACATTGGTTTGATAGTAGCATAGTTGGGATGGACAGTAGCTAGCGCATTGGTTTGATAGTAGCATAGTTGGGATGGACAGTAGCTAGCGCATTGGTTTGATAGCATAGTTGGGATGGACAGTAGCTAGCACATTGGTTTGATAGCAGCATAGTTGGGATGGACAGTAGCTAGCACATTGGTTTGATGGATGGACAGTAGCTAGCACATTGGTTTGAAAGTAGCATAGTTGGGATGGACAGTAGCTAGCGCATTGGTTTGATAGTAGCATAGTTGGGATGGACAGTAGCTAGCTTATTGGTTTGATAGTAGCATAGTTGGGATGGACAGTAGCTATTACATTGGTTTGATATCATAGTTGGGATGGACAATAGCTAGCGCATTGGTTTGATAGTAGCATAGTTGGGATGGACTGTAGCTAGCGCATTGGTTTGATAGTAGCATAGTTGGGATGGACAGTAGCTATTACATTGGTTAGATAGCATAGTTGGGATGGACAGTAGCTAGCACATTGGTTTGATAGCATCATAGTTGGGATGGACAATAGCTAACGCATTGGTTTGATAGTAGCATAGTTGGGATGGACTGTAGCTAGCGCATTGGTTTGATAGTAGCATAGTTGGGATGGACAGTAGCTATTACATTGGTTTGATAGCATAGTTGGGATGGACAGTAGCTAGCGCATTGGTTTGACAGTAGCATAGTTGGGATGGACAGTAGCTAGCGCATTGGTTTGATAGTGGCATAGTTGGGATAGACAGTAGCTAGCGCATTGTTTTGATAGTGGCATAGTTGGGATGGACAGTAGCTATTACATTGGTTTGATAGCATACTTGGGATGGACAGTAGCTAGCGCATTGGTTTGACAGTAGCATAGTTGGGATGGACAGTAGCTAGTGCATTGGTTTGACAGTAGCATAGTTGGGATGGACAGTAGCTAGCGCATTGGTTTGATAGTGGCATAGCTGGGATAGACAGTAGCTAGCGCATTGGTTTGATAGTGGCACAGTTGGGATGGACAGTAGCTGGCGCATTGGTTTGATAGCATAGTTGGGATGGACAGTAGCTAGCACATTGGTTTGATAGCATAGTTGGGATGGACAGTAGCTAGCACATTGGTTTGATAGCAGCATAGTTGGGATGGACAGTAGCTAGCACATTGGTTTGATAGTAGCATAGTTGGGATGGACAGTAGCTAGCACATTGGTTTGATAGCAGCATAGTTGGGATGGACAGTAGCTAGCACATTGGTTTGATAGTAGCATAGTTGGGATTGACAGTAGCTAGCACATTGGTTTGATAGTAGCAAAGTTGGGATGGACAGTAGCTAGCACATTGGTTTGATAGCAGCATAGTTGGGATGGACAGTAGCTAGCACATTGGTTTGATAGTAGCATAGTTGGGATGGACAGTAGCTAGCGCATTGGTTTGATAGTAGCATAGTTGGGATGGACAGTAGCTAGCGCATTGGTTTGATAGTAGCATAGTTGGGATGGACTGTAGCTAGCGCATTGGTTTGATAGTAGCATAGTTGGGATGGACAGTAGCTAGCGCATTGGTTTGATAGTAGCATAGTTGGGATGGACAGTAGCTAGCGCATTGGTTTGATAGTAGCATAGTTGGGATGGACAGTAGCTAGCACATTGGTTTGATAGCATAGTTGGGATTGACAGTAGCTAGCACATTGGTTTGATAGTAGCATAGTTGGGATGGACAGTAGCTAGCACATTGGTTTGATAGTAGCATAGTTGGGATGGACAGTAGCTAGCACATTGGTTTGATAGTAGCATAGTTGGGATGGACAGTAGCTAGCGCATTGGTTTGATAGTAGCATAGTTGGGATGGACAGTAGCTAGCGCATTGGTTTGATAGCATAGTTGGGATGGACAGTAGCTAGCACATTGGTTTGATAGCAGCATAGTTGGGATGGACAGTAGCTAGCACATTGGTTTGATGGATGGACAGTAGCTAGCACATTGGTTTGATAGTAGCATAGTTGGGATGGACAGTAGCTAGCGCATTGGTTTGATAGTAGCATAGTTGGGATGGACAGTAGCTAGCGCATTGGTTTGATAGTAGCATAGTTGGGATGGACAGTAGCTATTACATTGGTTTGATATCATAGTTGGGATGGACAATAGCTAGCGCATTGGTTTGATAGTAGCATAGTTGGGATGGACTGTAGCTAGCGCATTGGTTTGATAGTAGCATAGTTGGGATGGACAGTAGCTATTACATTGGTTAGATAGCATAGTTGGGATGGACAGTAGCTAGCACATTGGTTTGATAGCATCATAGTTGGGATGGACAATAGCTAACGCATTGGTTTGATAGTAGCATAGTTGGGATGGACTGTAGCTAGCGCATTGGTTTGATAGTAGCATAGTTGGGATGGACAGTAGCTATTACATTGGTTTGATAGCATAGTTGGGATGGACAGTAGCTAGCGCATTGGTTTGACAGTAGCATAGTTGGGATGGACAGTAGCTAGCGCATTGGTTTGATAGTGGCATAGTTGGGATAGACAGTAGCTAGCGCATTGTTTTGATAGTGGCATAGTTGGGATGGACAGTAGCTATTACATTGGTTTGATAGCATACTTGGGATGGACAGTAGCTAGCGCATTGGTTTGACAGTAGCATAGTTGGGATGGACAGTAGCTAGTGCATTGGTTTGACAGTAGCATAGTTGGGATGGACAGTAGCTAGCGCATTGGTTTGATAGTGGCATAGCTGGGATAGACAGTAGCTAGCGCATTGGTTTGATAGTGGCACAGTTGGGATGGACAGTAGCTGGCGCATTGGTTTGATAGCATAGTTGGGATGGACAGTAGCTAGCACATTGGTTTGATAGCATAGTTGGGATGGACAGTAGCTAGCACATTGGTTTGATAGCAGCATAGTTGGGATGGACAGTAGCTAGCACATTGGTTTGATAGTAGCATAGTTGGGATGGACAGTAGCTAGCACATTGGTTTGATAGCAGCATAGTTGGGATGGACAGTAGCTAGCACATTGGTTTGATAGTAGCATAGTTGGGATTGACAGTAGCTAGCACATTGGTTTGATAGTAGCAAAGTTGGGATGGACAGTAGCTAGCACATTGGTTTGATAGCAGCATAGTTGGGATGGACAGTAGCTAGCACATTGGTTTGATAGTAGCATAGTTGGGATGGACAGTAGCTAGCGCATTGGTTTGATAGTAGCATAGTTGGGATGGACAGTAGCTAGCGCATTGATTTGATAGTAGCATAGTTGGGATGGACTGTAGCTAGCGCATTGGTTTGATAGTAGCATAGTTGGGATGGACAGTAGCTAGCGCATTGGTTTGATAGTAGCATAGTTGGGATGGACAGTAGCTAGCGCATTGGTTTGATAGTAGCATAGTTGGGATGGACAGTAGCTAGCACATTGGTTTGATAGCATAGTTGGGATTGACAGTAGCTAGCACATTGGTTTGATAGTAGCATAGTTGGGATGGACAGTAGCTAGCACATTGGTTTGATAGTAGCATAGTTGGGATGGACAGTAGCTAGCACATTGGTTAGATGGATGGACAGTAGCTAGCACATTGGTTTGATAGTAGCATAGTTGGGATGGACAGTAGCTAGCACATTGGTTTGATAGTAGCATAGTTGGGATGGACAGTAGCTAGCACATTGGTTTGATGGATGGACAGTAGCTAGCGCATTGGTTTGATAGTAGCATAGTTGGGATGGACAGTAGCTAGCGCATTGGTTTGATAGCATAGTTGGGATGGACAGTAGCTAGCACATTGGTTTGATAGTAGCATAGTTGGGATGGACAGTAGCTAGCGCATTGGTTTGATAGCATAGCTGGGATGGACAGTAGCTAGCACATTGGTTTGATAGCAGCATAGTTGGGATGGACAGTAGCTAGCACATTGGTTTGATAGTAGCATAGTTGGGATTGACAGTAGCTAGCACATTGGTTTGATAGTAGCATAGTTGGGATGGACAGTAGCTAGCGCATTGGTTTGACAGTAGCATAGTTGGGATGGACAGTAGCTAGCGCATTGGTTTGATAGTGGCATAGTTGGGATAGACAGTAGCTAGCGCATTGGTTTGATAGTGGCACAGTTGGGATGGACAGTAGCTGGCGCATTGGTTTGATAGCATAGTTGGGATGGACAGTAGCTAGCACATTGGTTTGATAGCATAGTTGGGATGGACAGTAGCTAGCACATTGGTTTGATAGCAGCATAGTTGGGATGGACAGTAGCTAGCACATTGGTTTGATAGTAGCATAGTTGGGATGGACAGTAGCTAGCACATTAGTTTGATAGCAGCATAGTTGGGATGGACAGTAGCTAGCACATTGGTTTGATAGTAGCATAGTTGGGATTGACAGTAGCTAGCACATTGGTTTGATAGTAGCAAAGTTGGGATGGACAGTAGCTAGCACATTGGTTTGATAGCAGCATAGTTGGGATGGACAGTAGCTAGCACATTGGTTTGATAGTAGCATAGTTGGGATGGACAGTAGCTAGCGCATTGGTTTGATAGTAGCATAGTTGGGATGGACAGTAGCTAGCGCATTGGTTTGATAGCATAGTTGGGATGGACAGTAGCTAGCACATTGGTTTGATAGCAGCATAGTTGGGATGGACAGTAGCTAGCACATTGGTTTGATGGATGGACAGTAGCTAGCACATTGGTTTGATAGTAGCATAGTTGGGATGGACAGTAGCTAGCGCATTGGTTTGATAGTAGCATAGTTGGGATGGACAGTAGCTAGCGCATTGGTTTGATAGTAGCATAGTTGGGATGGACAGTAGCTATTACATTGGTTTGATATCATAGTTGGGATGGACAATAGCTAGCGCATTGGTTTGATAGTAGCATAGTTGGGATGGACTGTAGCTAGCGCATTGGTTTGATAGTAGCATAGTTGGGATGGACAGTAGCTAGCGCATTGGTTTGATAGTAGCATAGTTGGGATGGACAGTAGCTATTACATTGGTTAGATAGCATAGTTGGGATGGACAGTAGCTAGCACATTGGTTTGATAGCATCATAGTTGGGATGGACAATAGCTAGCGCATTGGTTTGATAGTAGCATAGTTGGGATGGACTGTAGCTAGCGCATTGGTTTGATAGTAGCATAGTTGGGATGGACAGTAGCTATTACATTGGTTTGATAGCATAGTTGGGATGGACAGTAGCTAGCGCATTGGTTTGACAGTAGCATAGTTGGGATGGACAGTAGCTAGCGCATTGATTTGATAGTGGCATAGTTGGGATAGACAGTAGCTAGCGCATTGTTTTGATAGTGGCATAGTTGGGATGGACAGTAGCTAGCGCATTGGTTTGATAGTAGCATAGTTGGGATGGACAGTAGCTAGCGCATTGGTTTGACAGTAGCATAGTTGGGATGGACAGTAGCTAGCGCATTGGTTTGATAGTGGCATAGTTGGGATAGACAGTAGCTAGCGCATTGGTTTGATAGTGGCACAGTTGGGATGGACAGTAGCTGGCGCATTGGTTTGATAGCATAGTTGGGATGGACAGTAGCTAGCACATTGGTTTGATAGCATAGTTGGGATGGACAGTAGCTAGCACATTGGTTTGATAGCAGCATAGTTGGGATGGACAGTAGCTAGCACATTGGTTTGATAGTAGCATAGTTGGGATGGACAGTAGCTAGCACATTGGTTTGATAGCAGCATAGTTGGGATGGACAGTAGCTAGCACATTGGTTTGATAGTAGCATAGTTGGGATTGACAGTAGCTAGCACATTGGTTTGATAGTAGCAAAGTTGGGATGGACAGTAGCTAGCACATTGGTTTGATAGCAGCATAGTTGGGATGGACAGTAGCTAGCACATTGGTTTGATAGTAGCATAGTTGGGATGGACAGTAGCTAGCGCATTGGTTTGATAGTAGCATAGTTGGGATGGACAGTAGCTAGCGCATTGGTTTGATAGCATAGTTGGGATGGACAGTAGCTAGCACATTGGTTTGATAGCAGCAAAGTTGGGATGGACAGTAGCTAGCACATTGGTTTTATGGATGGACAGTAGCTAGCACATTGGTTTGATAGTAGCATAGTTGGGATGGACAGTAGCTAGCGCATTGGTTTGATAGTAGCATAGTTGGGATGGACAGTAGCTAGCGCATTGGTTTGATAGTAGCATAGTTGGGATGGACAGTAGCTATTACATTGGTTAGATAGCATAGTTGGGATGGACAGTAGCTAGCACATTGGTTTGATAGCATCATAGTTGGGATGGACAATAGCTAGCGCATTGGTTTGATAGTAGCATAGTTGGGATGGACTGTAGCTAGCGCATTGGTTTGATAGTAGCATAGTTGGGATGGACAGTAGCTATTACATTGGTTTGATAGCATAGTTGGGATGGACAGTAGCTAGCGCATTGGTTTGACAGTAGCATAGTTGGGATGGACAGTAGCTAGCACATTGGTTTGATAGTGGCATAGTTGGGATAGACAGTAGCTAGCGCATTGTTTTGATAGTGGCATAGTTGGGATGGACAGTAGCTAGCGCATTGGTTTGATAGTAGCATAGTTGGGATGGACAATAGCTATTACATTGGTTTGATAGCATCATAGTTGGGATGGACAGTAGCTAGCGCATTGGTTTGATAGTAGCATAGTTGGGATGGACAGTAGCTAGCGCATTGGTTTGATAGTGGCATAGTTGGGATAGACAGTAGCTAGCGCATTGGTTTGATAGTGGCATAGTTGGGATGGACAGTAGCTAGCGCATTGGTTTGATAGTAGCATAGTTGGGATGGACAGTAGCTAGCACATTGGTTTGATAGCATCATAGTTGGGATGGACAGTAGCTAGCGCATTGGTTTGATAGTAGCATAGTTGGGATTGACAGTAGCTAGCGCATTGGTTTGATAGTAGCATAGTTGGGGTGGACTCTAGCTAGCGCATTGGTTTGATAGTAGCATAGTTGGGATGGACAGTAGCTAGCGCATTGGTTTGATAGTAGCATAGTTGGGATGGACAGTAGCTAGCACATTGGTTTGATGGATGGACAGTAGCTAGCACATTGGTTTGATAGTAGCATAGTTGGGATGGACAGTAGCTAGCGCATTGGTTTGATAGTAGCATAGTTGGGATGGACTGTAGCTAGCGCATTGGTTTGATAGTAGCATAGTTGGGATGGACAGTAGCTAGCGCATTGGTTTGATAGTAGCATAGTTGGGATGGACAGTAGCTAGCGCATTGGTTTGATAGTAGCATAGTTGGGATGGACAGTAGCTAGCACATTGGTTTGATAGCATAGTTGGGATTGACAGTAGCTAGCACATTGGTTTGATAGTAGCATAGTTGGGATGGACAGTAGCTAGCACATTGGTTTGATAGTAGCATAGTTGGGATGGACAGTAGCTAGCACATTGGTTTGATGGATGGACAGTAGCTAGCACATTGGTTTGATAGTAGCATAGTTGGGATGGACAGTAGCTAGCACATTGGTTTGATAGTAGCATAGTTGGGATGGACAGTAGCTAGCACATTGGTTTGATAGTAGCATAGTTGGGATGGACAGTAGCTAGCACATTGGTTTGATGGATGGACAGTAGCTAGCGCATTGGTTTGATAGTAGCATAGTTGGGATGGACAGTAGCTAGCGCATTGGTTTGATAGCATAGCTGGGATGGACAGTAGCTAGCACATTGGTTTGATAGCAGCATAGTTGGGATGGACAGTAGCTAGCACATTGGTTTGATAGTAGCATAGTTGGGATTGACAGTAGCTAGCACATTGGTTTGATAGTAGCATAGTTGGGATGGACAGTAGCTAGCGCATTGGTTTGACAGTAGCATAGTTGGGATGGACAGTAGCTAGCGCATTGGTTTGATAGTGGCATAGTTGGGATAGACAGTAGCTAGCGCATTGGTTTGATAGCGGCACAGTTGGGATGGACAGTAGCTGGCGCATTGGTTTGATAGCAGCATAGTTGGGATGGACAGTAGCTAGCACATTGGTTTGATAGCAGCATAGTTGGGATGGACAGTAGCTAGCACATTGGTTTGATAGTAGCATAGTTGGGATTGACAGTAGCTAGCACATTGGTTTGATAGTAGCATAGTTGGGATGGACAGTAGCTAGCACATTGGTTTGATAGTAGCATAGTTGGGATGGACAGTAGCTAGCGCATTGGTTTGATAGCATAGCTGGGATGGACAGTAGCTAGCACATTGGTTTGATAGCAGCATAGTTGGGATGGACAGTAGCTAGCACATTGGTTTGATAGTAGCATAGTTGGGATTGACAGTAGCTAGCACATTGGTTTGATAGTAGCATAGTTGGGATGGACAGTAGCTAGCGCATTGGTTTGACAGTAGCATAGTTGGGATGGACAGTAGCTAGCGCATTGGTTTGATAGTGGCATAGTTGGGATAGACAGTAGCTAGCGCATTGGTTTGATAGTGGCACAGTTGGGATGGACAATAGCTATTACATTGGTTTGATAGCATCATAGTTGGGATGGACAGTAGCTAGCGCATTGGTTTGATAGTAGCATAGTTGGGATGGACAGTAGCTAGCGCATTGGTTTGATAGTGGCATAGTTGGGATAGACAGTAGCTAGCGCATTGGTTTGATAGTGGCATAGTTGGGATGGACAGTAGCTAGCGCATTGGTTTGATAGTAGCATAGTTGGGATGGACAGTAGCTAGCACATTGGTTTGATAGCATCATAGTTGGGATGGAAAGTAGCTAGCGCATTGGTTTGATAGTAGCATAGTTGGGATTGACAGTAGCTAGCGCATTGGTTTGATAGTAGCATAGTTGGGGTGGACTCTAGCTAGCGCATTGGTTTGATAGTAGCATAGTTGGGATGGACAGTAGCTAGCGCATTGGTTTGATAGTAGCATAGTTGGGATGGACAGTAGCTAGCACATTGGTTTGATGGATGGACAGTAGCTAGCACATTGGTTTGATAGTAGCATAGTTGGGATGGACAGTAGCTAGCGCATTGGTTTGATAGTAGCATAGTTGGGATGGACTGTAGCTAGCGCATTGGTTTGATAGTAGCATAGTTGGGATGGACAGTAGCTAGCGCATTGGTTTGATAGTAGCATAGTTGGGATGGACAGTAGCTAGCGCATTGGTTTGATAGTAGCATAGTTGGGATGGACAGTAGCTAGCACATTGGTTTGATAGCATAGTTGGGATTGACAGTAGCTAGCACATTGGTTTGATAGTAGCATAGTTGGGATGGACAGTAGCTAGCACATTGGTTTGATAGTAGCATAGTTGGGATGGACAGTAGCTAGCACATTGGTTTGATGGATGGACAGTAGCTAGCACATTGGTTTGATAGTAGCATAGTTGGGATGGACAGTAGCTAGCACATTGGTTTGATAGTAGCATAGTTGGGATGGACAGTAGCTAGCACATTGGTTTGATAGTAGCATAGTTGGGATGGACAGTAGCTAGCACATTGGTTTGATGGATGGACAGTAGCTAGCGCATTGGTTTGATAGTAGCATAGTTGGGATGGACAGTAGCTAGCGCATTGGTTTGATAGCATAGCTGGGATGGACAGTAGCTAGCACATTGGTTTGATAGCAGCATAGTTGGGATGGACAGTAGCTAGCACATTGGTTTGATAGTAGCATAGTTGGGATTGACAGTAGCTAGCACATTGGTTTGATAGTAGCATAGTTGGGATGGACAGTAGCTAGCGCATTGGTTTGACAGTAGCATAGTTGGGATGGACAGTAGCTAGCGCATTGGTTTGATAGTGGCATAGTTGGGATAGACAGTAGCTAGCGCATTGGTTTGATAGCGGCACAGTTGGGATGGACAGTAGCTGGCGCATTGGTTTGATAGCAGCATAGTTGGGATGGACAGTAGCTAGCACATTGGTTTGATAGCAGCATAGTTGGGATGGACAGTAGCTAGCACATTGGTTTGATAGTAGCATAGTTGGGATTGACAGTAGCTAGCACATTGGTTTGATAGTAGCATAGTTGGGATGGACAGTAGCTAGCACATTGGTTTGATAGTAGCATAGTTGGGATGGACAGTAGCTAGCGCATTGGTTTGATAGCATAGCTGGGATGGACAGTAGCTAGCACATTGGTTTGATAGCAGCATAGTTGGGATGGACAGTAGCTAGCACATTGGTTTGATAGTAGCATAGTTGGGATTGACAGTAGCTAGCACATTGGTTTGATAGTAGCATAGTTGGGATGGACAGTAGCTAGCGCATTGGTTTGACAGTAGCATAGTTGGGATGGACAGTAGCTAGCGCATTGGTTTGATAGTGGCATAGTTGGGATAGACAGTAGCTAGCGCATTGGTTTGATAGTGGCACAGTTGGGATGGACAGTAGCTGGCGCATTGGTTTGATAGCATAGTTGGGATGGACAGTAGCTAGCACATTGGTTTGATAGCATAGTTGGGATGGACAGTAGCTAGCACATTGGTTTGATAGCAGCATAGTTGGGATGGACAGTAGCTAGCACATTGGTTTGATAGTAGCATAGTTGGGATGGACAGTAGCTAGCACATTGGTTTGATAGCAGCATAGTTGGGATGGACAGTAGCTAGCACATTGGTTTGATAGTAGCATAGTTGGGATTGACAGTAGCTAGCACATTGGTTTGATAGTAGCAAAGTTGGGATGGACAGTAGCTAGCACATTGGTTTGATAGCAGCATAGTTGGGATGGACAGTAGCTAGCACATTGGTTTGATAGTAGCATAGTTGGGATGGACAGTAGCTAGCGCGTTGGTTTGATAGTAGCATAGTTGGGATGGACAGTAGCTAGCGCATTGGTTTGATAGCATAGTTGGGATGGACAGTAGCTAGCACATTGGTTTGATAGCAGCATAGTTGGGATGGACAGTAGCTAGCACATTGGTTTGATGGATGGACAGTAGCTAGCACATTGGTTTGATAGTAGCATAGTTGGGATGGACAGTAGCTAGCGCATTGGTTTGATAGTAGCATAGTTGGGATGGACAGTAGCTAGCGCATTGGTTTGATAGTAGCATAGTTGGGATGGACAGTAGCTATTACATTGGTTTGATATCATAGTTGGGATGGACAATAGCTAGCGCATTGGTTTGATAGTAGCATAGTTGGGATGGACTGTAGCTAGCGCATTGGTTTGATAGTAGCATAGTTGGGATGGACAGTAGCTAGCGCATTGGTTTGATAGTAGCATAGTTGGGATGGACAGTAGCTATTACATTGGTTAGATAGCATAGTTGGGATGGACAGTAGCTAGCACATTGGTTTGATAGCATCATAGTTGGGATGGACAATAGCTAGCGCATTGGTTTGATAGTAGCATAGTTGGGATGGACAGTAGCTATTACATTGGTTTGATATCATAGTTGGGATGGACAATAGCTAGCGCATTGGTTTGATAGTAGCATAGTTGGGATGGACAGTAGCTAGCGCATTGGTTTGATAGTAGCATAGTTGGGATGGACAGTAGCTATTACATTGGTTAGATAGCATAGTTGGGATGGACAGTAGCTAGCACATTGGTTTGATAGCATCATAGTTGGGATGGACAATAGCTAGCACATTGGTTTGATAGTAGCATAGTTGGGATGGACTGTAGCTAGCGCATTGGTTTGATAGTAGCATAGTTGGGATGGACAGTAGCTATTACATTGGTTTGATAGCATAGTTGGGATGGACAGTAGCTAGCGCATTGGTTTGACAGTAGCATAGTTGGGATGGACAGTAGCTAGCGCATTGGTTTGATAGTGGCATAGTTGGGATAGACAGTAGCTAGCGCATTGTTTTGATAGTGGCATAGTTGGGATGGACAGTAGCTAGCGCATTGGTTTGATAGTAGCATAGTTGGGATGGACAATAGCTATTACATTGGTTTGATAGCATCATAGTTGGGATGGACAGTAGCTAGCGCATTGGTTTGATAGTAGCATAGTTGGGATGGACAGTAGCTAGCGCATTGGTTTGATAGTGGCATAGTTGGGATAGACAGTAGCTAGCGCATTGGTTTGATAGTGGCATAGTTGGGATGGACAGTAGCTAGCGCATTGGTTTGATAGTAGCATAGTTGGGATGGACAGTAGCTAGCACATTGGTTTGATAGCATCATAGTTGGGATGGACAGTAGCTAGCGCATTGGTTTGATAGTAGCATAGTTGGGATTGACAGTAGCTAGCGCATTGGTTTGATAGTAGCATAGTTGGGGTGGACTCTAGCTAGCGCATTGGTTTGATAGTAGCATAGTTGGGATGGACAGTAGCTAGCGCATTGGTTTGATAGTAGCATAGTTGGGATGGACAGTAGCTAGCACATTGGTTTGATGGATGGACAGTAGCTAGCACATTGGTTTGATAGTAGCATAGTTGGGATGGACAGTAGCTAGCGCATTGGTTTGATAGTAGCATAGTTGGGATGGACTGTAGCTAGCGCATTGGTTTGATAGTAGCATAGTTGGGATGGACAGTAGCTAGCGCATTGGTTTGATAGTAGCATAGTTGGGATGGACAGTAGCTAGCGCATTGGTTTGATAGTAGCATAGTTGGGATGGACAGTAGCTAGCACATTGGTTTGATAGCATAGTTGGGATTGACAGTAGCTAGCACATTGGTTTGATAGTAGCATAGTTGGGATGGACAGTAGCTAGCACATTGGTTTGATAGTAGCATAGTTGGGATGGACAGTAGCTAGCACATTGGTTTGATGGATGGACAGTAGCTAGCACATTGGTTTGATAGTAGCATAGTTGGGATGGACAGTAGCTAGCACATTGGTTTGATAGTAGCATAGTTGGGATGGACAGTAGCTAGCACATTGGTTTGATAGTAGCATAGTTGGGATGGACAGTAGCTAGCACATTGGTTTGATGGATGGACAGTAGCTAGCGCATTGGTTTGATAGTAGCATAGTTGGGATGGACAGTAGCTAGCGCATTGGTTTGATAGCATAGCTGGGATGGACAGTAGCTAGCACATTGGTTTGATAGCAGCATAGTTGGGATGGACAGTAGCTAGCACATTGGTTTGATAGTAGCATAGTTGGGATTGACAGTAGCTAGCACATTGGTTTGATAGTAGCATAGTTGGGATGGACAGTAGCTAGCGCATTGGTTTGACAGTAGCATAGTTGGGATGGACAGTAGCTAGCGCATTGGTTTGATAGTGGCATAGTTGGGATAGACAGTAGCTAGCGCATTGGTTTGATAGTGGCACAGTTGGGATGGACAGTAGCTGGCGCATTGGTTTGATAGCAGCATAGTTGGGATGGACAGTAGCTAGCACATTGGTTTGATAGCAGCATAGTTGGGATGGACAGTAGCTAGCACATTGGTTTGATAGTAGCATAGTTGGGATGGACAGTAGCTAGCGCATTGGTTTGATAGCATAGCTGGGATGGACAGTAGCTAGCACATTGGTTTGATAGCAGCATAGTTGGGATGGACAGTAGCTAGCACATTGGTTTGATAGTAGCATAGTTGGGATTGACAGTAGCTAGCACATTGGTTTGATAGTAGCATAGTTGGGATGGACAGTAGCTAGCGCATTGGTTTGACAGTAGCATAGTTGGGATGGACAGTAGCTAGCGCATTGGTTTGATAGTGGCATAGTTGGGATAGACAGTAGCTAGCGCATTGGTTTGATAGTGGCACAGTTGGGATGGACAGTAGCTGGCGCATTGGTTTGATAGCATAGTTGGGATGGACAGTAGCTAGCACATTGGTTTGATAGCATAGTTGGGATGGACAGTAGCTAGCACATTGGTTTGATAGCAGCATAGTTGGGATGGACAGTAGCTAGCACATTGGTTTGATAGTAGCATAGTTGGGATGGACAGTAGCTAGCACATTGGTTTGATAGCAGCATAGTTGGGATGGACAGTAGCTAGCACATTGGTTTGATAGTAGCATAGTTGGGATTGACAGTAGCTAGCACATTGGTTTGATAGTAGCAAAGTTGGGATGGACAGTAGCTAGCACATTGGTTTGATAGCAGCATAGTTGGGATGGACAGTAGCTAGCACATTGGTTTGATAGTAGCATAGTTGGGATGGACAGTAGCTAGCGCATTGGTTTGATAGTAGCATAGTTGGGATGGACAGTAGCTAGCGCATTGGTTTGATAGCATAGTTGGGATGGACAGTAGCTAGCACATTGGTTTGATAGCAGCATAGTTGGGATGGACAGTAGCTAGCACATTGGTTTGATGGATGGACAGTAGCTAGCACATTGGTTTGATAGTAGCATAGTTGGGATGGACAGTAGCTAGCGCATTGGTTTGATAGTAGCATAGTTGGGATGGACAGTAGCTAGCGCATTGGTTTGATAGTAGCATAGTTGGGATGGACAGTAGCTATTACATTGGTTTGATATCATAGTTGGGATGGACAATAGCTAGCGCATTGGTTTGATAGTAGCATAGTTGGGATGGACTGTAGCTAGCGCATTGGTTTGATAGTAGCATAGTTGGGATGGACAGTAGCTAGCGCATTGGTTTGATAGTAGCATAGTTGGGATGGACAGTAGCTATTACATTGGTTAGATAGCATAGTTGGGATGGACAGTAGCTAGCACATTGGTTTGATAGCATCATAGTTGGGATGGACAATAGCTAGCGCATTGGTTTGATAGTAGCATAGTTGGGATGGACAGTAGCTATTACATTGGTTTGATAGCATAGTTGGGATGGACAGTAGCTAGCGCATTGGTTTGACAGTAGCATAGTTGGGATGGACAGTAGCTAGCGCATTGGTTTGATAGTGGCATAGTTGGGATAGACAGTAGCTAGCGCATTGTTTTGATAGTGGCATAGTTGGGATGGACAGTAGCTAGCGCATTGGTTTGATAGTAGCATAGTTGGGATGGACAGTAGCTAGCGCATTGGTTTGACAGTAGCATAGTTGGGATGGACAGTAGCTAGCGCATTGGTTTGATAGTGGCATAGTTGGGATAGACAGTAGCTAGCGCATTGGTTTGATAGTGGCACAGTTGGGATGGACAGTAGCTGGCGCATTGGTTTGATAGCATAGTTGGGATGGACAGTAGCTAGCACATTGGTTTGATAGCATAGTTGGGATGGACAATAGCTAGCGCATTGGTTTGATAGTAGCATAGTTGGGATGGACTGTAGCTAGCGCATTGGTTTGATAGTAGCATAGTTGGGATGGACAGTAGCTATTACATTGGTTTGATAGCATAGTTGGGATGGACAGTAGCTAGCGCATTGGTTTGACAGTAGCATAGTTGGGATGGACAGTAGCTAGCGCATTGGTTTGATAGTGGCATAGTTGGGATAGACAGTAGCTAGCGCATTGTTTTGATAGTGGCATAGTTGGGATGGACAGTAGCTAGCGCATTGGTTTGATAGTAGCATAGTTGGGATGGACAATAGCTATTACATTGGTTTGATAGCATCATAGTTGGGATGGACAGTAGCTAGCGCATTGGTTTGATAGTAGCATAGTTGGGATGGACAGTAGCTAGCGCATTGGTTTGATAGTGGCATAGTTGGGATAGACAGTAGCTAGCGCATTGGTTTGATAGTGGCATAGTTGGGATGGACAGTAGCTAGCGCATTGGTTTGATAGTAGCATAGTTGGGATGGACAGTAGCTAGCACATTGGTTTGATAGCATCATAGTTGGGATGGACAGTAGCTAGCGCATTGGTTTGATAGTAGCATAGTTGGGATTGACAGTAGCTAGCGCATTGGTTTGATAGTAGCATAGTTGGGGTGGACTCTAGCTAGCGCATTGGTTTGATAGTAGCATAGTTGGGATGGACAGTAGCTAGCGCATTGGTTTGATAGTAGCATAGTTGGGATGGACAGTAGCTAGCACATTGGTTTGATGGATGGACAGTAGCTAGCACATTGGTTTGATAGTAGCATAGTTGGGATGGACAGTAGCTAGCGCATTGGTTTGATAGTAGCATAGTTGGGATGGACTGTAGCTAGCGCATTGGTTTGATAGTAGCATAGTTGGGATGGACAGTAGCTAGCGCATTGGTTTGATAGTAGCATAGTTGGGATGGACAGTAGCTAGCGCATTGGTTTGATAGTAGCATAGTTGGGATGGACAGTAGCTAGCACATTGGTTTGATAGCATAGTTGGGATTGACAGTAGCTAGCACATTGGTTTGATAGTAGCATAGTTGGGATGGACAGTAGCTAGCACATTGGTTTGATAGTAGCATAGTTGGGATGGACAGTAGCTAGCACATTGGTTTGATGGATGGACAGTAGCTAGCACATTGGTTTGATAGTAGCATAGTTGGGATGGACAGTAGCTAGCACATTGGTTTGATAGTAGCATAGTTGGGATGGACAGTAGCTAGCACATTGGTTTGATGGATGGACAGTAGCTAGCGCATTGGTTTGATAGTAGCATAGTTGGGATGGACAGTAGCTAGCGCATTGGTTTGATAGCATAGTTGGGATGGACAGTAGCTAGCACATTGGTTTGATAGTAGCATAGTTGGGATGGACAGTAGCTAGCGCATTGGTTTGATAGCATAGCTGGGATGGACAGTAGCTAGCGCATTGGTTTGATAGTAGCATAGTTGGGATGGACAGTAGCTAGCACATTGGTTTGATAGCATCATAGTTGGGATGGACAGTAGCTAGCGCATTGGTTTGATAGTAGCATAGTTGGGATTGACAGTAGCTAGCGCATTGGTTTGATAGTAGCATAGTTGGGGTGGACTCTAGCTAGCGCATTGGTTTGATAGTAGCATAGTTGGGATGGACAGTAGCTAGCGCATTGGTTTGATAGTAGCATAGTTGGGATGGACAGTAGCTAGCACATTGGTTTGATGGATGGACAGTAGCTAGCACATTGGTTTGATAATAGCATAGTTGGGATGGACAGTAGCTAGCGCATTGGTTTGATAGTAGCATAGTTGGGATGGACTGTAGCTAGCGCATTGGTTTGATAGTAGCATAGTTGGGATGGACAGTAGCTAGCGCATTGGTTTGATAGTAGCATAGTTGGGATGGACAGTAGCTAGCGCATTGGTTTGATAGTAGCATAGTTGGGATGGACAGTAGCTAGCACATTGGTTTGATAGCATAGTTGGGATTGACAGTAGCTAGCACATTGGTTTGATAGTAGCATAGTTGGGATGGACAGTAGCTAGCACATTGGTTTGATAGTAGCATAGTTGGGATGGACAGTAGCTAGCACATTGGTTTGATGGATGGACAGTAGCTAGCACATTGGTTTGATAGTAGCATAGTTGGGATGGACAGTAGCTAGCACATTGGTTTGATAGTAGCATAGTTGGGATGGACAGTAGCTAGCACATTGGTTTGATAGTAGCATAGTTGGGATGGACAGTAGCTAGCACATTGGTTTGATGGATGGACAGTAGCTAGCGCATTGGTTTGATAGTAGCATAGTTGGGATGGACAGTAGCTAGCGCATTGGTTTGATAGCATAGCTGGGATGGACAGTAGCTAGCACATTGGTTTGATAGCAGCATAGTTGGGATGGACAGTAGCTAGCACATTGGTTTGATAGTAGCATAGTTGGGATTGACAGTAGCTAGCACATTGGTTTGATAGTAGCATAGTTGGGATGGACAGTAGCTAGCGCATTGGTTTGACAGTAGCATAGTTGGGATGGACAGTAGCTAGCGCATTGGTTTGATAGTGGCATAGTTGGGATAGACAGTAGCTAGCGCATTGGTTTGATAGTGGCACAGTTGGGATGGACAGTAGCTGGCGCATTGGTTTGATAGCAGCATAGTTGGGATGGACAGTAGCTAGCACATTGGTTTGATAGCAGCATAGTTGGGATGGACAGTAGCTAGCACATTGGTTTGATAGTAGCATAGTTGGGATGGACAGTAGCTAGCGCATTGGTTTGATAGCATAGCTGGGATGGACAGTAGCTAGCACATTGGTTTGATAGCAGCATAGTTGGGATGGACAGTAGCTAGCACATTGGTTTGATAGTAGCATAGTTGGGATTGACAGTAGCTAGCACATTGGTTTGATAGTAGCATAGTTGGGATGGACAGTAGCTAGCGCATTGGTTTGACAGTAGCATAGTTGGGATGGACAGTAGCTAGCGCATTGGTTTGATAGTGGCATAGTTGGGATAGACAGTAGCTAGCGCATTGGTTTGATAGTGGCACAGTTGGGATGGACAGTAGCTGGCGCATTGGTTTGATAGCATAGTTGGGATGGACAGTAGCTAGCACATTGGTTTGATAGCATAGTTGGGATGGACAGTAGCTAGCACATTGGTTTGATAGCAGCATAGTTGGGATGGACAGTAGCTAGCACATTGGTTTGATAGTAGCATAGTTGGGATGGACAGTAGCTAGCACATTGGTTTGATAGCAGCATAGTTGGGATGGACAGTAGCTAGCACATTGGTTTGATAGTAGCATAGTTGGGATTGACAGTAGCTAGCACATTGGTTTGATAGTAGCAAAGTTGGGATGGACAGTAGCTAGCACATTGGTTTGATAGCAGCATAGTTGGGATGGACAGTAGCTAGCACATTGGTTTGATAGTAGCATAGTTGGGATGGACAGTAGCTAGCGCATTGGTTTGATAGTAGCATAGTTGGGATGGACAGTAGCTAGCGCATTGGTTTGATAGCATAGTTGGGATGGACAGTAGCTAGCACATTGGTTTGATAGCAGCATAGTTGGGATGGACAGTAGCTAGCACATTGGTTTGATGGATGGACAGTAGCTAGCACATTGGTTTGATAGTAGCATAGTTGGGATGGACAGTAGCTAGCGCATTGGTTTGATAGTAGCATAGTTGGGATGGACAGTAGCTAGCGCATTGGTTTGATAGTAGCATAGTTGGGATGGACAGTAGCTATTACATTGGTTTGATATCATAGTTGGGATGGACAATAGCTAGCGCATTGGTTTGATAGTAGCATAGTTGGGATGGACTGTAGCTAGCGCATTGGTTTGATAGTAGCATAGTTGGGATGGACAGTAGCTAGCGCATTGGTTTGATAGTAGCATAGTTGGGATGGACAGTAGCTATTACATTGGTTAGATAGCATAGTTGGGATGGACAGTAGCTAGCACATTGGTTTGATAGCATCATAGTTGGGATGGACAATAGCTAGCGCATTGGTTTGATAGTAGCATAGTTGGGATGGACAGTAGCTATTACATTGGTTTGATAGCATAGTTGGGATGGACAGTAGCTAGCGCATTGGTTTGACAGTAGCATAGTTGGGATGGACAGTAGCTAGCGCATTGGTTTGATAGTGGCATAGTTGGGATAGACAGTAGCTAGCGCATTGTTTTGATAGTGGCATAGTTGGGATGGACAGTAGCTAGCGCATTGGTTTGATAGTAGCATAGTTGGGATGGACAGTAGCTAGCGCATTGGTTTGACAGTAGCATAGTTGGGATGGACAGTAGCTAGCGCATTGGTTTGATAGTGGCATAGTTGGGATAGACAGTAGCTAGCGCATTGGTTTGATAGTGGCACAGTTGGGATGGACAGTAGCTGGCGCATTGGTTTGATAGCATAGTTGGGATGGACAGTAGCTAGCACATTGGTTTGATAGCATAGTTGGGATGGACAATAGCTAGCGCATTGGTTTGATAGTAGCATAGTTGGGATGGACTGTAGCTAGCGCATTGGTTTGATAGTAGCATAGTTGGGATGGACAGTAGCTATTACATTGGTTTGATAGCATAGTTGGGATGGACAGTAGCTAGCGCATTGGTTTGACAGTAGCATAGTTGGGATGGACAGTAGCTAGCGCATTGGTTTGATAGTGGCATAGTTGGGATAGACAGTAGCTAGCGCATTTTTTTGATAGTGGCATAGTTGGGATGGACAGTAGCTAGCGCATTGGTTTGATAGTAGCATAGTTGGGATGGACAATAGCTATTACATTGGTTTGATAGCATCATAGTTGGGATGGACAGTAGCTAGCGCATTGGTTTGATAGTAGCATAGTTGGGATGGACAGTAGCTAGCGCATTGGTTTGATAGTGGCATAGTTGGGATAGACAGTAGCTAGCGCATTGGTTTGATAGTGGCATAGTTGGGATGGACAGTAGCTAGCGCATTGGTTTGATAGTAGCATAGTTGGGATGGACAGTAGCTAGCACATTGGTTTGATAGCATCATAGTTGGGATGGACAGTAGCTAGCGCATTGGTTTGATAGTAGCATAGTTGGGATTGACAGTAGCTAGCGCATTGGTTTGATAGTAGCATAGTTGGGGTGGACTCTAGCTAGCGCATTGGTTTGATAGTAGCATAGTTGGGATGGACAGTAGCTAGCGCATTGGTTTGATAGTAGCATAGTTGGGATGGACAGTAGCTAGCACATTGGTTTGATGGATGGACAGTAGCTAGCACATTGGTTTGATAGTAGCATAGTTGGGATGGACAGTAGCTAGCGCATTGGTTTGATAGTAGCATAGTTGGGATGGACTGTAGCTAGCGCATTGGTTTGATAGTAGCATAGTTGGGATGGACAGTAGCTAGCGCATTGGTTTGATAGTAGCATAGTTGGGATGGACAGTAGCTAGCGCATTGGTTTGATAGTAGCATAGTTGGGATGGACAGTAGCTAGCACATTGGTTTGATAGCATAGTTGGGATTGACAGTAGCTAGCACATTGGTTTGATAGTAGCATAGTTGGGATGGACAGTAGCTAGCACATTGGTTTGATAGTAGCATAGTTGGGATGGACAGTAGCTAGCACATTGGTTTGATGGATGGACAGTAGCTAGCACATTGGTTTGATAGTAGCATAGTTGGGATGGACAGTAGCTAGCACATTGGTTTGATAGTAGCATAGTTGGGATGGACAGTAGCTAGCACATTGGTTTGATGGATGGACAGTAGCTAGCGCATTGGTTTGATAGTAGCATAGTTGGGATGGACAGTAGCTAGCGCATTGGTTTGATAGCATAGTTGGGATGGACAGTAGCTAGCACATTGGTTTGATAGTAGCATAGTTGGGATGGACAGTAGCTAGCGCATTGGTTTGATAGCATAGCTGGGATGGACAGTAGCTAGCGCATTGGTTTGATAGCAGCATAGTTGGGATGGACAGTAGCTAGCGCATTGGTTTGATAGTGGCATAGTTGGGATAGACAGTAGCTAGCGCATTGGTTTGATAGTGGCACAGTTGGGATGGACAGTAGCTGGCGCATTGGTTTGATAGCATAGTTGGGATGGACAGTAGCTAGCACATTGGTTTGATAGCATAGTTGGGATGGACAGTAGCTAGCACATTGGTTTGATAGCAGCATAGTTGGGATGGACAGTAGCTAGCACATTGGTTTGATAGTAGCATAGTTGGGATGGACAGTAGCTAGCACATTGGTTTGATAGCAGCATAGTTGGGATGGACAGTAGCTAGCACATTGGTTTGATAGTAGCATAGTTGGGATTGACAGTAGCTAGCACATTGGTTTGATAGTAGCAAAGTTGGGATGGACAGTAGCTAGCACATTGGTTTGATAGCAGCATAGTTGGGATGGACAGTAGCTAGCACATTGGTTTGATAGTAGCATAGTTGGGATGGACAGTAGCTAGCGCATTGGTTTGATAGTAGCATAGTTGGGATGGACAGTAGCTAGCGCATTGGTTTGATAGCATAGTTGGGATGGACAGTAGCTAGCACATTGGTTTGATAGCAGCATAGTTGGGATGGACAGTAGCTAGCACATTGGTTTGATGGATGGACAGTAGCTAGCACATTGGTTTGATAGTAGCATAGTTGGGATGGACAGTAGCTAGCGCATTGGTTTGATAGTAGCATAGTTGGGATGGACAGTAGCTAGCGCATTGGTTTGATAGTAGCATAGTTGGGATGGACAGTAGCTATTACATTGGTTTGATATCATAGTTGGGATGGACAATAGCTAGCGCATTGGTTTGATAGTATCATAGTTGGGATGGACTGTAGCTAGCGCATTGGTTTGATAGTAGCATAGTTGGGATGGACAGTAGCTAGCGCATTGGTTTGATAGTAGCATAGTTGGGATGGACAGTAGCTATTACATTGGTTAGATAGCATAGTTGGGATGGACAGTAGCTAGCGCATTGGTTTGATAGTAGCATAGTTGGGATGGACAGTAGCTATTACATTGGTTAGATAGCATAGTTGGGATGGACAGTAGCTAGCACATTGGTTTGATAGCATCATAGTTGGGATGGACAATAGCTAGCGCATTGGTTTGATAGTAGCATAGTTGGGATGGACAGTAGCTATTACATTGGTTTGATAGCATAGTTGGGATGGACAGTAGCTAGCGCATTGGTTTGACAGTAGCATAGTTGGGATGGACAGTAGCTAGCGCATTGGTTTGATAGTGGCATAGTTGGGATAGACAGTAGCTAGCGCATTGTTTTGATAGTGGCATAGTTGGGATGGACAGTAGCTAGCGCATTGGTTTGATAGTAGCATAGTTGGGATGGACAGTAGCTAGCGCATTGGTTTGACAGTAGCATAGTTGGGATGGACAGTAGCTAGCGCATTGGTTTGATAGTGGCATAGTTGGGATAGACAGTAGCTAGCGCATTGGTTTGATAGTGGCACAGTTGGGATGGACAGTAGCTGGCGCATTGGTTTGATAGCATAGTTGGGATGGACAGTAGCTAGCACATTGGTTTGATAGCATAGTTGGGATGGACAATAGCTAGCGCATTGGTTTGATAGTAGCATAGTTGGGATGGACTGTAGCTAGCGCATTGGTTTGATAGTAGCATATTTGGGATGGACAGTAGCTATTACATTGGTTTGATAGCATAGTTGGGATGGACAGTAGCTAGCGCATTGGTTTGACAGTAGCATAGTTGGGATGGACAGTAGCTAGCGCATTGGTTTGATAGTGGCATAGTTGGGATAGACAGTAGCTAGCGCATTGTTTTGATAGTGGCATAGTTGGGATGGACAGTAGCTAGCGCATTGGTTTGATAGTAGCATAGTTGGGATGGACAATAGCTATTACATTGGTTTGATAGCATCATAGTTGGGATGGACAGTAGCTAGCGCATTGGTTTGATAGTAGCATAGTTGGGATGGACAGTAGCTAGCGCATTGGTTTGATAGTGGCATAGTTGGGATAGACAGTAGCTAGCGCATTGGTTTGATAGTGGCATAGTTGGGATGGACAGTAGCTAGTGCATTGGTTTGATAGTAGCATAGTTGGGATGGACAGTAGCTAGCACATTGGTTTGATAGCATCATAGTTGGGATGGACAGTAGCTAGCGCATTGGTTTGATAGTAGCATAGTTGGGATTGACAGTAGCTAGCGCATTGGTTTGATAGTAGCATAGTTGGGGTGGACTCTAGCTAGCGCATTGGTTTGATAGTAGCATAGTTGGGATGGACAGTAGCTAGCGCATTGGTTTGATAGTAGCATAGTTGGGATGGACAGTAGCTAGCACATTGGTTTGATGGATGGACAGTAGCTAGCACATTGGTTTGATAGTAGCATAGTTGGGATGGACAGTAGCTAGCGCATTGGTTTGATAGTAGCATAGTTGGGATGGACTGTAGCTAGCGCATTGGTTTGATAGTAGCATAGTTGGGATGGACAGTAGCTAGCGCATTGGTTTGATAGTAGCATAGTTGGGATGGACAGTAGCTAGCGCATTGGTTTGATAGTAGCATAGTTGGGATGGACAGTAGCTAGCACATTGGTTTGATAGCATAGTTGGGATTGACAGTAGCTAGCACATTGGTTTGATAGTAGCATAGTTGGGATGGACAGTAGCTAGCACATTGGTTTGATAGTAGCATAGTTGGGATGGACAGTAGCTAGCACATTGGTTTGATGGATGGACAGTAGCTAGCACATTGGTTTGATAGTAGCATAGTTGGGATGGACAGTAGCTAGCGCATTGGTTTGATAGTAGCATAGTTGGGATGGACAGTAGCTAGCACATTGGTTTGATGGATGGACAGTAGCTAGCACATTGGTTTGATAGTAGCATAGTTGGGATGGACAGTAGCTAGCGCATTGGTTTGATAGTAGCATAGTTGGGATGGACTGTAGCTAGCGCATTGGTTTGATAGTAGCATAGTTGGGATGGACAGTAGCTAGCGCATTGGTTTGATAGTAGCATAGTTGGGATGGACAGTAGCTAGCGCATTGGTTTGATAGTAGCATAGTTGGGATGGACAGTAGCTAGCACATTGGTTTGATAGCATAGTTGGGATTGACAGTAGCTAGCACATTGGTTTGATAGTAGCATAGTTGGGATGGACAGTAGCTAGCACATTGGTTTGATAGTAGCATAGTTGGGATGGACAGTAGCTAGCACATTGGTTTGATGGATGGACAGTAGCTAGCACATTGGTTTGATAGTAGCATAGTTGGGATGGACAGTAGCTAGCACATTGGTTTGATAGTAGCATAGTTGGGATGGACAGTAGCTAGCACATTGGTTTGATGGATGGACAGTAGCTAGCGCATTGGTTTGATAGTAGCATAGTTGGGATGGACAGTAGCTAGCGCATTGGTTTGATAGCATAGTTGGGATGGACAGTAGCTAGCACATTGGTTTGATAGTAGCATAGTTGGGATGGACAGTAGCTAGCGCATTGGTTTGATAGCATAGCTGGGATGGACAGTAGCTAGCACATTGGTTTGATAGCAGTATAGTTGGGATGGACAGTAGCTAGCGCATTGGTTTGATAGTGGCATAGTTGGGATAGACAGTAGCTAGCGCATTGGTTTGATAGTGGCACAGTTGGGATGGACAGAAGCTGGCGCATTGGTTTGATAGCATAGTTGGGATGGACAGTAGCTAGCACATTGGTTTGATAGCATAGTTGGGATGGACAGTAGCTAGCACATTGGTTTGATAGCAGCATAGTTGGGATGGACAGTAGCTAGCACATTGGTTTGATAGTAGCATAGTTGGGATGGACAGTAGCTAGCACATTGGTTTGATAGCAGCATAGTTGGGATGGACAGTAGCTAGCACATTGGTTTGATAGTAGCATAGTTGGGATTGACAGTAGCTAGCACATTGGTTTGATAGTAGCAAAGTTGGGATGGACAGTAGCTAGCACATTGGTTTGATAGCAGCATAGTTGGGATGGACAGTAGCTAGCACATTGGTTTGATAGAAGCATAGTTGGGATGGACAGTAGCTAGCGCATTGGTTTGATAGTAGCATAGTTGGGATGGACAGTAGCTAGCGCATTGGTTTGATAGCATAGTTGGGATGGACAGTAGCTAGCACATTGGTTTGATAGCAGCATAGTTGGGATGGACAGTAGCTAGCACATTGGTTTGATGGATGGACAGTAGCTAGCACATTGGTTTGATAGTAGCATAGTTGGGATGGACAGTAGCTAGCGCATTGGTTTGATAGTAGCATAGTTGGGATGGACAGTAGCTAGCGCATTGGTTTGATAGTAGCATAGTTGGGATGGACAGTAGCTATTACATTGGTTTGATATCATAGTTGGGATGGACAATAGCTAGCGCATTGGTTTGATAGTAGCATAGTTGGGATGGACTGTAGCTAGCGCATTGGTTTGATAGTAGCATAGTTGGGATGGACAGTAGCTAGCGCATTGGTTTGATAGTAGCATAGTTGGGATGGACAGTAGCTATTACATTGGTTAGATAGCATAGTTGGGATGGACAGTAGCTAGCACATTGGTTTGATAGCATCATAGTTGGGATGGACAATAGCTAGCGCATTGGTTTGATAGTAGCATAGTTGGGATGGACAGTAGCTATTACATTGGTTTGATAGCATAGTTGGGATGGACAGTAGCTAGCGCATTGGTTTGACAGTAGCATAGTTGGGATGGACAGTAGCTAGCGCATTGGTTTGATAGTGGCATAGTTGGGATAGACAGTAGCTAGCGCATTGTTTTGATAGTGGCATAGTTGGGATGGACAGTAGCTAGCGCATTGGTTTGATAGTAGCATAGTTGGGATGGACAGTAGCTAGCGCATTGGTTTGACAGTAGCATAGTTGGGATGGACAGTAGCTAGCGCATTGGTTTGATAGTGGCACAGTTGGGATGGACAGTAGCTGGCGCATTGGTTTGATAGCATAGTTGGGATGGACAGTAGCTAGCACATTGGTTTGATAGCATAGTTGGGATGGACAATAGCTAGCGCATTGGTTTGATAGTAGCATAGTTGGGATGGACTGTAGCTAGCGCATTGGTTTGATAGTAGCATAGTTGGGATGGACAGTAGCTATTACATTGGTTTGATAGCATAGTTGGGATGGACAGTAGCTAGCGCATTGGTTTGACAGTAGCATAGTTGGGATAGACAGTAGCTAGCGCATTGGTTTGATAGTGGCACAGTTGGGATGGACAGTAGCTGGCGCATTGGTTTGATAGCATAGTTGGGATGGACAGTAGCTAGCACATTGGTTTGATAGCATAGTTGGGATGGACAATAGCTAGCGCATTGGTTTGATAGTAGCATAGTTGGGATGGACTGTAGCTAGCGCATTGGTTTGATAGTAGCATAGTTGGGATGGACAGTAGCTATTACATTAGTTTGATAGCATAGTTGGGATGGACAGTAGCTAGCGCATTGGTTTGACAGTAGCATAGTTGGGATGGACAGTAGCTAGCGCATTGGTTTGATAGTGGCATAGTTGGGATAGACAGTAGCTAGCGCATTGTTTTGATAGTGGCATAGTTGGGATGGACAGTAGCTAGCGCATTGGTTTGATAGTAGCATAGTTGGGATGGACAATAGCTATTACATTGGTTTGATAGCATCATAGTTGGGATGGACAGTAGCTAGCGCATTGGTTTGATAGTAGCATAGTTGGGATGGACAGTAGCTAGCGCATTGGTTTGATAGTGGCATAGTTGGGATAGACAGTAGCTAGCGCATTGGTTTGATAGTGGCATAGTTGGGATGGACAGTAGCTAGCGCATTGGTTTGATAGTAGCATAGTTGGGATGGACAGTAGCTAGCACATTGGTTTGATAGCATCATAGTTGGGATGGACAGTAGCTAGCGCATTGGTTTGATAGTAGCATAGTTGGGATTGACAGTAGCTAGTGCATTGGTTTGATAGTAGCATAGTTGGGGTGGACTCTAGCTAGCGCATTGGTTTGATAGTAGCATAGTTGGGATGGACAGTAGCTAGCGCATTGGTTTGATAGTAGCATAGTTGGGATGGACAGTAGCTAGCACATTGGTTTGATGGATGGACAGTAGCTAGCACATTGGTTTGATAGTAGCATAGTTGGGATGGACAGTAGCTAGCGCATTGGTTTGATAGTAGCATAGTTGGGATGGACTGTAGCTAGCGCATTGGTTTGATAGTAGCATAGTTGGGATGGACAGTAGCTAGCGCATTGGTTTGATAGTAGCATAGTTGGGATGGACAGTAGCTAGCGCATTGGTTAGATAGTAGCATAGTTGGGATGGACAGTAGCTAGCACATTGGTTTGATAGCATAGTTGGGATTGACAGTAGCTAGCACATTGGTTTGATAGTAGCATAGTTGGGATGGACAGTAGCTAGCACATTGGTTTGATAGTAGCATAGTTGGGATGGACAGTAGCTAGCACATTGGTTTGATGGATGGACAGTAGCTAGCACATTGGTTTGATAGTAGCATAGTTGGGATGGACAGTAGCTAGCACATTGGTTTGATAGTAGCATAGTTGGGATGGACAGTAGCTAGCACATTGGTTTGATGGATGGACAGTAGCTAGCGCATTGGTTTGATAGTAGCATAGTTGGGATGGACAGTAGCTAGCGCATTGGTTTGATAGCATAGTTGGAATGGACAGTAGCTAGCACATTGGTTTGATAGTAGCATAGTTGGGATGGACAGTAGCTAGCGCATTGGTTTGATAGCATAGCTGGGATGGACAGTAGCTAGCACATTGGTTTGATAGCAGCATAGTTGGGATGGACAGTAGCTAGCGCATTGGTTTGATAGTGGCATAGTTGGGATAGACAGTAGCTGGCGCATTGGTTTGATAGCATAGTTGGGATGGACAGTAGCTAGCACATTGGTTTGATAGCATAGTTGGGATGGACAGTAGCTAGCACATTGGTTTGATAGCAGCATAGTTGGGATGGACAGTAGCTAGCACATTGGTTTGATAGTAGCATAGTTGGGATGGACAGTAGCTAGCACATTGGTTTGATAGCAGCATAGTTGGGATGGACAGTAGCTAGCACATTGGTTTGATAGTAGCATAGTTGGGATTGACAGTAGCTAGCACATTGGTTTGATAGTAGCAAAGTTGGGATGGACAGTAGCTAGCACATTGGTTTGATAGCAGCATAGTTGGGATGGACAGTAGCTAGCACATTGGTTTGATAGTAGCATAGTTGGGATGGACAGTAGCTAGCGCATTGGTTTGATAGTAGCATAGTTGGGATGGACAGTAGCTAGCGCATTGGTTTGATAGCATAGTTGGGATGGACAGTAGCTAGCACATTGGTTTGATAGCAGCATAGTTGGGATGGACAGTAGCTAGCACATTGGTTTGATGGATGGACAGTAGCTAGCACATTGGTTTGATAGTAGCATAGTTGGGATGGACAGTAGCTAGCGCATTGGTTTGATAGTAGCATAGTTGGGATGGACAGTAGCTAGCGCATTGGTTTGATAGTAGCATAGTTGGAATGGACAGTAGCTATTACATTGGTTGGATATCATAGTTGGGATGGACAATAGCTAGCGCATTGGTTTGATAGTAGCATAGTTGGGATGGACTGTAGCTAGCGCATTGGTTTGATAGTAGCATAGTTGGGATGGACAGTAGCTAGCGCATTGGTTTGATAGTAGCATAGTTGGGATGGACAGTAGCTATTACATTGGTTAGATAGCATAGTTGGGATGGACAGTAGCTAGCACATTGGTTTGATAGCATCATAGTTGGGATGGACAATAGCTAGCGCATTGGTTTGATAGTAGCATAGTTGGGATGGACAGTAGCTATTACATTGGTTTGATAGCATAGTTGGGATGGACAGTAGCTAGCGCATTGGTTTGACAGTAGCATAGTTGGGATGGACAGTAGCTAGCGCATTGGTTTGATAGTGGCATAGTTGGGATAGACAGTAGCTAGCGCATTGTTTTGATAGTGGCATAGTTGGGATGGACAGTAGCTAGCGCATTGGTTTGATAGTAGCATAGTTGGGATGGACAGTAGCTAGCGCATTGGTTTGACAGTAGCATAGTTGGGATGGACAGTAGCTAGCGCATTGGTTTGATAGTGGCATAGTTGGGATAGACAGTAGCTAGCGCATTGGTTTGATAGTGGCACAGTTGGGATGGACAGTAGCTGGCGCATTGGTTTGATAGCATAGTTGGGATGGACAGTAGCTAGCACATTGGTTTGATAGCATAGTTGGGATGGACAGTAGCTAGCACATTGGTTTGATAGCAGCATATTTGGGATGGACAGTAGCTAGCACATTGGTTTGATAGTAGCATAGTTGGGATGGACAGTAGCTAGCACATTGGTTTGATAGCAGCATAGTTGGGATGGACAGTAGCTAGCACATTGGTTTGATAGTAGCATAGTTGGGATTGACAGTAGCTAGCACATTGGTTTGATAGTAGCAAAGTTGGGATGGACAGTAGCTAGCACATTGGTTTGATAGCAGCATAGTTGGGATGGACAGTAGCTAGCACATTGGTTTGATAGTAGCATAGTTGGGATTGACAGTAGCTAGCACATTGGTTTGATAGTAGCAAAGTTGGGATGGACAGTAGCTAGCACATTGGTTTGATAGCAGCATAGTTGGGATGGACAGTAGCTAGCACATTGGTTTGATAGTAGCATAGTTGGGGTGGACAGTAGCTAGCGCATTGGTTTGATAGTAGCATAGTTGGGATGGACAGTAGCTAGCGCATTGGTTTGATAGCATAGTTGGGATGGACAGTAGCTAGCACATTGGTTTGATAGCAGCATAGTTGGGATGGACAGTAGCTAGCACATTGGTTTGATGGATGGACAGTAGCTAGCACATTGGTTTGATAGTAGCATAGTTGGGATGGACAGTAGCTAGCGCATTGGTTTGATAGTAGCATAGTTGGGATGGACAGTAGCTAGCGCATTGGTTTGATAGTAGCATAGTTGGGATGGACAGTAGCTATTACATTGGTTTGATATCATAGTTGGGATGGACAATAGCTAGCGCATTGGTTTGATAGTAGCATAGTTGGGATGGACTGTAGCTAGCGCATTGGTTTGATAGTAGCATAGTTGGGATGGACAGTAGCTATTACATTGGTTAGATAGCATAGTTGGGATGGACAGTAGCTAGCACATTGGTTTGATAGCATCATAGTTGGGATGGACAATAGCTAGCGCATTGGTTTGATAGTAGCATAGTTGGGATGGACTGTAGCTAGCGCATTGGTTTGATAGTAGCATAGTTGGGATGGACAGTAGCTATTACATTGGTTTGATAGCATAGTTGGGATGGACAGTAGCTAGCGCATTGGTTTGACAGTAGCATAGTTGGGATGGACAGTAGCTAGCGCATTGGTTTGATAGTGGCATAGTTGGGATAGACAGTAGCTAGCGCATTGTTTTGATAGTGGCATAGTTGGGATGGACAGTAGCTATTACATTGGTTTGATAGCATACTTGGGATGGACAGTAGCTAGCGCATTGGTTTGACAGTAGCATAGTTGGGATGGACAGTAGCTAGTGCATTGGTTTGACAGTAGCATAGTTGGGATGGACAGTAGCTAGCGCATTGGTTTGATAGTGGCATAGCTGGGATAGACAGTAGCTAGCGCATTGGTTTGATAGTGGCACAGTTGGGATGGACAGTAGCTGGCGCATTGGTTTGATAGCATAGTTGGGATGGACAGTAGCTAGCACATTGGTTTGATAGCATAGTTGGGATGGACAGTAGCTAGCACATTGGTTTGATAGCAGCATAGTTGGGATGGACAGTAGCTAGCACATTGGTTTGATAGTAGCATAGTTGGGATGGACAGTAGCTAGCACATTGGTTTGATAGCAGCATAGTTGGGATGGACAGTAGCTAGCACATTGGTTTGATAGTAGCATAGTTGGGATTGACAGTAGCTAGCACATTGGTTTGATAGTAGCAAAGTTGGGATGGACAGTAGCTAGCACATTGGTTTGATAGCAGCATAGTTGGGATGGACAGTAGCTAGCACATTGGTTTGATAGTAGCATAGTTGGGATGGACAGTAGCTAGCGCATTGGTTTGATAGTAGCATAGTTGGGATGGACAGTAGCTAGCGCATTGGTTTGATAGTAGCATAGTTGGGATGGACTGTAGCTAGCGCATTGGTTTGATAGTAGCATAGTTGGGATGGACAGTAGCTAGCGCATTGGTTTGATAGTAGCATAGTTGGGATGGACAGTAGCTAGCGCATTGGTTTGATAGTAGCATAGTTGGGATGGACAGTAGCTAGCACATTGGTTTGATAGCATAGTTGGGATTGACAGTAGCTAGCACATTGGTTTGATAGTAGCATAGTTGGGATGGACAGTAGCTAGCACATTGGTTTGATAGTAGCATAGTTGGGATGGACAGTAGCTAGCACATTGGTTAGATGGATGGACAGTAGCTAGCACATTGGTTTGATAGTAGCATAGTTGGGATGGACAGTAGCTAGCACATTGGTTTGATAGTAGCATAGTTGGGATGGACAGTAGCTAGCACATTGGTTTGATGGATGGACAGTAGCTAGCGCATTGGTTTGATAGTAGCATAGTTGGGATGGACAGTAGCTAGCGCATTGGTTTGATAGCATAGTTGGGATGGACAGTAGCTAGCACATTGGTTTGATAGTAGCATAGTTGGGATGGACAGTAGCTAGCGCATTGGTTTGATAGCATAGCTGGGATGGACAGTAGCTAGCACATTGGTTTGATAGCAGCATAGTTGGGATGGACAGTAGCTAGCACATTGGTTTGATAGTAGCATAGTTGGGATTGACAGTAGCTAGCACATTGGTTTGATAGTAGCATAGTTGGGATGGACAGTAGCTAGCGCATTGGTTTGACAGTAGCATAGTTGGGATGGACAGTAGCTAGCGCATTGGTTTGATAGTGGCATAGTTGGGATAGACAGTAGCTAGCGCATTGGTTTGATAGTGGCACAGTTGGGATGGACAGTAGCTGGCGCATTGGTTTGATAGCATAGTTGGGATGGACAGTAGCTAGCACATTGGTTTGATAGCATAGTTGGGATGGACAGTAGCTAGCACATTGGTTTGATAGCAGCATAGTTGGGATGGACAGTAGCTAGCACATTGGTTTGATAGTAGCATAGTTGGGATGGACAGTAGCTAGCACATTAGTTTGATAGCAGCATAGTTGGGATGGACAGTAGCTAGCACATTGGTTTGATAGTAGCATAGTTGGGATTGACAGTAGCTAGCACATTGGTTTGATAGTAGCAAAGTTGGGATGGACAGTAGCTAGCACATTGGTTTGATAGCAGCATAGTTGGGATGGACAGTAGCTAGCACATTGGTTTGATAGTAGCATAGTTGGGATGGACAGTAGCTAGCGCATTGGTTTGATAGTAGCATAGTTGGGATGGACAGTAGCTAGCGCATTGGTTTGATAGCATAGTTGGGATGGACAGTAGCTAGCACATTGGTTTGATGGATGGACAGTAGCTAGCACATTGGTTTGATGGATGGACAGTAGCTAGCACATTGGTTTGATAGTAGCATAGTTGGGATGGACAGTAGCTAGCGCATTGGTTTGATAGTAGCATAGTTGGGATGGACAGTAGCTAGCGCATTGGTTTGATAGTAGCATAGTTGGGATGGACAGTAGCTAGCGCATTGGTTTGATAGTAGCATAGTTGGGATGGACAGTAGCTAGCACATTGGTTTGATAGCATAGTTGGGATTGACAGTAGCTAGCACATTGGTTTGATAGTAGCATAGTTGGGATGGACAGTAGCTAGCACATTGGTTTGATAGTAGCATAGTTGGGATGGACAGTAGCTAGCACATTGGTTAGATGGATGGACAGTAGCTAGCACATTGGTTTGATAGTAGCATAGTTGGGATGGACAGTAGCTAGCACATTGGTTTGATAGTAGCATAGTTGGGATGGACAGTAGCTAGCACATTGGTTTGATGGATGGACAGTAGCTAGCGCATTGGTTTGATAGTAGCATAGTTGGGATGGACAGTAGCTAGCGCATTGGTTTGATAGCATAGTTGGGATGGACAGTAGCTAGCACATTGGTTTGATAGTAGCATAGTTGGGATGGACAGTAGCTAGCGCATTGGTTTGATAGCATAGCTGGGATGGACAGTAGCTAGCACATTGGTTTGATAGCAGCATAGTTGGGATGGACAGTAGCTAGCACATTGGTTTGATAGTAGCATAGTTGGGATTGACAGTAGCTAGCACATTGGTTTGATAGTAGCATAGTTGGGATGGACAGTAGCTAGCGCATTGGTTTGACAGTAGCATAGTTGGGATGGACAGTAGCTAGCGCATTGGTTTGATAGTGGCATAGTTGGGATAGACAGTAGCTAGCACATTGGTTTGATAGTGGCACAGTTGGGATGGACAGTAGCTGGCGCATTGGTTTGATAGCATAGTTGGGATGGACAGTAGCTAGCACATTGGTTTGATAGCATAGTTGGGATGGACAGTAGCTAGCACATTGGTTTGATAGCAGCATAGTTGGGATGGACAGTAGCTAGCACATTGGTTTGATAGTAGCATAGTTGGGATGGACAGTAGCTAGCACATTAGTTTGATAGCAGCATAGTTGGGATGGACAGTAGCTAGCACATTGGTTTGATAGTAGCATAGTTGGGATTGACAGTAGCTAGCACATTGGTTTGATAGTAGCAAAGTTGGGATGGACAGTAGCTAGCACATTGGTTTGATAGCAGCATAGTTGGGATGGACAGTAGCTAGCACATTGGTTTGATAGTAGCATAGTTGGGATGGACAGTAGCTAGCGCATTGGTTTGATAGTAGCATAGTTGGGATGGACAGTAG
Organism: Borostomias antarcticus; assembly: GCF_949987555.1. Classification (NCBI taxonomy): domain Eukaryota; kingdom Metazoa; phylum Chordata; class Actinopteri; order Stomiiformes; family Stomiidae; genus Borostomias; species Borostomias antarcticus. The sequence continues at coordinate 193,118 of NW_028176286.1, forward strand.
CTAGCGCATTGGTTTGATAGCATAGTTGGGATGGACAGTAGCTAGCACATTGGTTTGATGGATGGACAGTAGCTAGCACATTGGTTTGATGGATGGACAGTAGCTAGCACATTGGTTTGATAGTAGCATAGTTGGGATGGACAGTAGCTAGCGCATTGGTTTGATAGTAGCATAGTTGGGATGGACAGTAGCTAGCGCATTGGTTTGATAGTAGCATAGTTGGGATGGACAGTAGCTAGCGCATTGGTTTGATAGTAGCATAGTTGGGATGGACAGTAGCTATTACATTGGTTTGATATCATAGTTGGGATGGACAATAGCTAGCGCATTGGTTTGATAGTAGCATAGTTGGGATGGACTGTAGCTAGCGCATTGGTTTGATAGTAGCATAGTTGGGATGGACAGTAGCTAGCGCATTGGTTTGATAGTAGCATAGTTGGGATGGACAGTAGCTATTACATTGGTTAGATAGCATAGTTGGGATGGACAGTAGCTAGCACATTGGTTTGATAGCATCATAGTTGGGATGGACAATAGCTAGCGCATTGGTTTGATAGTAGCATAGTTGGGATGGACTGTAGCTAGCGCATTGGTTTGATAGTAGCATAGATGGGATGGACAGTAGCTATTACATTGGTTTGATAGCATAGTTGGGATGGACAGTAGCTAGCGCATTGGTTTGACAGTAGCATAGTTGGGATGGACAGTAGCTAGCGCATTGGTTTGATAGTGGCATAGTTGGGATAGACAGTAGCTAGCGCATTGTTTTGATAGTGGCATAGTTGGGATGGACAGTAGCTAGCGCATTGGTTTGATAGTAGCATAGTTGGGATGGACAGTAGCTAGCGCATTGGTTTGACAGTAGCATAGTTGGGATGGACAGTAGCTAGCGCATTGGTTTGATAGTGGCATAGTTGGGATAGACAGTAGCTAGCGCATTGGTTTGATAGTGGCACAGTTGGGATGGACAGTAGCTGGCGCATTGGTTTGATAGCATAGTTGGGATGGACAGTAGCTAGCACATTGGTTTGATAGCATAGTTGGGATGGACAGTAGCTAGCACATTGGTTTGATAGCAGCATAGTTGGGATGGACAGTAGCTAGCGCATTGGTTTGATAGTAGCATAGTTGGGATGGACAGTAGCTAGCGCATTGGTTTGACAGTAGCATAGTTGGGATGGACAGTAGCTAGCGCATTGGTTTGATAGTGGCATAGTTGGGATAGACAGTAGCTAGCGCATTGGTTTGATAGTGGCACAGTTGGGATGGACAGTAGCTGGCGCATTGGTTTGATAGCATAGTTGGGATGGACAGTAGCTAGCACATTGGTTTGATAGCATAGTTGGGATGGACAGTAGCTAGCACATTGGTTTGATAGCAGCATAGTTGGGATGGACAGTAGCTAGCACATTGGTTTGATAGTAGCATAGTTGGGATGGACAGTAGCTAGCACATTGGTTTGATAGCAGCATAGTTGGGATGGACAGTAGCTAGCACATTGGTTTGATAGTAGCATAGTTGGGATTGACAGTAGCTAGCACATTGGTTTGATAGTAGCAAAGTTGGGATGGACAGTAGCTAGCAAATTGGTTTGATAGCAGCATAGTTGGGATGGACAGTAGCTAGCACATTGGTTTGATAGTAGCATAGTTGGGATGGACAGTAGCTAGCGCATTGGTTTGATAGTAGCATAGTTGGGATGGACAGTAGCTAGCGCATTGGTTTGATAGCATAGTTGGGATGGACAGTAGCTAGCACATTGGTTTGATAGCAGCAAAGTTGGGATGGACAGTAGCTAGCACATTGGTTTTATGGATGGACAGTAGCTAGCACATTGGTTTGATAGTAGCATAGTTGGGATGGACAGTAGCTAGCGCATTGGTTTGATAGTAGCATAGTTGGGATGGACAGTAGCTAGCGCATTGGTTTGATAGTAGCATAGTTGGGATGGACAGTAGCTATTACATTGGTTTGATATCATAGTTGGGATGGACAATAGCTAGCGCATTGGTTTGATAGTAGCATAGTTGGGATGGACAGTAGCTAGCGCATTGGTTTGATAGTAGCATAGTTGGGATGGACAGTAGCTATTACATTGGTTAGATAGCATAGTTGGGATGGACAGTAGCTAGCACATTGGTTTGATAGCATCATAGTTGGGATGGACAATAGCTAGCGCATTGGTTTGATAGTAGCATAGTTGGGATGGACTGTAGCTAGCGCATTGGTTTGATAGTAGCATAGTTGGGATGGACAGTAGCTATTACATTGGTTTGATAGCATAGTTGGGATGGACAGTAGCTAGCGCATTGGTTTGACAGTAGCATAGTTGGGATGGACAGTAGCTAGCGCATTGGTTTGATAGTGGCATAGTTGGGATAGACAGTAGCTAGCGCATTGTTTTGATAGTGGCATAGTTGGGATGGACAGTAGCTAGCGCATTGGTTTGATAGTAGCATAGTTGGGATGGACAATAGCTATTACATTGGTTTGATAGCATCATAGTTGGGATGGACAGTAGCTAGCGCATTGGTTTGATAGTAGCATAGTTGGGATGGACAGTAGCTAGCGCATTGGTTTGATAGTGGCATAGTTGGGATAGACAGTAGCTAGCGCATTGGTTTGATAGTGGCATAGTTGGGATGGACAGTAGCTAGCGCATTGGTTTGATAGTAGCATAGTTGGGATGGACAGTAGCTAGCACATTGGTTTGATAGCATCATAGTTGGGATGGACAGTAGCTAGCGCATTGGTTTGATAGTAGCATAGTTGGGATGGACAGTAGCTAGCGCATTGGTTTGATAGTGGCATAGTTGGGATAGACAGTAGCTAGCGCATTGGTTTGATAGTGGCATAGTTGGGATGGACAGTAGCTAGCGCATTGGTTTGATAGTAGCATAGTTGGGATGGACAGTAGCTAGCACATTGGTTTGATAGCATCATAGTTGGGATGGACAGTAGCTAGCGCATTGGTTTGATAGTAGCATAGTTGGGATTGACAGTAGCTAGCGCATTGGTTTGATAGTAGCATAGTTGGGGTGGACTCTAGCTAGCGCATTGGTTTGATAGTAGCATAGTTAAGATGGACAGTAGCGAGCGCATTGGTTTGATAGTAGCATAGTTGGGATGGACAGTAGCTAGCACATTGGTTTGATGGATGGACAGTAGCTAGCACATTGGTTTGATAGTAGCATAGTTGGGATGGACAGTAGCTAGCGCATTGGTTTGATAGTAGCATAGTTGGGATGGACTGTAGCTAGCGCATTGGTTTGATAGTAGCATAGTTGGGATGGACAGTAGCTAGCGCATTGGTTTGATAGTAGCATAGTTGGGATGGACAGTAGCTAGCGCATTGGTTTGATAGTAGCATAGTTGGGATGGACAGTAGCTTGCACATTGGTTTGATAGCATAGTTGGGATTGACAGTAGCTAGCACATTGGTTTGATAGTAGCATAGTTGGGATGGACAGTAGCTAGCACATTGGTTTGATAGTAGCATAGTTGGGATGGACAGTAGCTAGCACATTGGTTTGATGGATGGACAGTAGCTAGCACATTGGTTTGATAGTAGCATAGTTGGGATGGACAGTAGCTAGCACATTGGTTTGATAGTAGCATAGTTGGGATGGACAGTAGCTAGCACATTGGTTTGATAGTAGCATAGTTGGGATGGACAGTAGCTAGCACATTGGTTTGATGGATGGACAGTAGCTAGCACATAGGTTTGATAGTAGCATAGTTGGGATGTACAGTAGCTAGCACATTGGTTTGATAGTAGCATAGTTGGGATGTACAGTAGCTGGCACATTGGTTTGATAGTAGCATAGTTGGGATGTACAGTAGCTAGCACATTGGTTTGATAGCATAGTTGGGATGTACATTAGCTAGCACATTGGTTTGATAGTAGCATAGTTGGGATGTACAGTAGCTAGCACATTGGTTTGACAGTAGCATAGTTGGGATGTACAGTAGCTAGCACATTGGTTTGATAGTAGCATAGTTGGGATGGACAGTAGCTAGCGCATTGGTTTGATAGTAGCATAGTTGGGATGGACAGTAGCTAGCGCATTAGTTTGATAGTAGCATAGTTGGGATGGACAGTAGCTAGCACATTGGTTTGATAGCATAGTTGGGATTGACAGTAGCTAGCACATTGGTTTGATAGTAGCATAGTTGGGATGGACAGTAGCTAGCACATTGGTTTGATAGTAGCATAGTTGGGATGGACAGTAGCTAGCACATTGGTTTGATGGATGGACAGTAGCTAGCACATTGGTTTGATAGTAGCATAGTTGGGATGGACAGTAGCTAGCACATTGGTTTGATAGTAGCATAGTTGGGATGGACAGTAGCTAGCACATTGGTTTGATGGATGGACAGTAGCTAGCGCATTGGTTTGATAGTAGCATAGTTGGGATGGACAGTAGCTAGCGCATTGGTTTGATAGCATTGTTGGGATGGACAGTAGCTAGCACATTGGTTTGATAGTAGCATAGTTGGGATGGACAGTAGCTAGCGCATTGGTTTGATAGCATAGCTGGGATGGACAGTAGCTAGCACATTGGTTTGATAGCAGCATAGTTGGGATGGACAGTAGCTAGCACATTGGTTTGATAGTAGCATAGTTGGGATTGACAGTAGCTAGCACATTGGTTTGATAGTAGCATAGTTGGGATGGACAGTAGCTAGCGCATTGGTTTGACAGTAGCATAGTTGGGATGGACAGTAGCTAGCGCATTGGTTTGATAGTGGCATAGTTGGGATAGACAGTAGCTAGCGCATTGGTTTGATAGTGGCACAGTTGGGATGGACAGTAGCTGGCGCATTGGTTTGATAGCATAGTTGGGATGGACAGTAGCTAGCACATTGGTTTGATAGCATAGTTGGGATGGACAGTAGCTAGCACATTGGTTTGATAGCAGCATAGTTGGGATGGACAGTAGCTAGCACATTGGTTTGATAGTAGCATAGTTGGGATGGACAGTAGCTAGCGCATTGGTTTGATAGTAGCATAGTTGGGATGGACAGTAGCTAGCACATTGGTTTGATAGCATCATAGTTGGGATGGACAGTAGCTAGCGCATTGGTTTGATAGTAGCATAGTTGGGATTGACAGTAGCTAGCGCATTGGTTTGATAGTAGCATAGTTGGGGTGGACTCTAGCTAGCGCATTGGTTTGATAGTAGCATAGTTGGGATGGACAGTAGCTAGCGCATTGGTTTGATAGTAGCATAGTTGGGATGGACTATAGCTAGCGCATTGGTTTGATAGTAGCATAGTTGGGATGGACAGTAGCTAGCGCATTGGTTTGATAGTAGCATAGTTGGGATGGACAGTAGCTAGCGCATTGGTTTGATAGTAGCATAGTTGGGATGGACAGTAGCTAGCACATTGGTTTGATAGCATAGTTGGGATTGACAGTAGCTAGCACATTGGTTTGATAGTAGCATAGTTGGGATGGACAGTAGCTAGCACATTGGTTTGATAGTAGCATAGTTGGGATGGACAGTAGCTAGCACATTGGTTTGATGGATGGACAGTAGCTAGCACATTGGTTTGATAGTAGCATAGTTGGGATGGACAGTAGCTAGCACATTGGTTTGATAGTAGCATAGTTGGGATGGACAGTAGCTAGCACATTGGTTTGATAGTAGCAAAGTTGGGATGGACAGTAGCTAGCACATTGGTTTGATGGATGGACAGTAGCTAGCACATAGGTTTGATAGTAGCATAGTTGGGATGTACAGTAGCTAGCACATTGGTTTGATAGTAGCATAGTTGGGATGTACAGTAGCTGGCACATTGGTTTGATAGTAGCAAAGTTGGGATGGACAGTAGCTAGCACATTGGTTTGATGGATGGACAGTAGCTAGCACATAGGTTTGATAGTAGCATAGTTGGGATGTACAGTAGCTAGCACATTGGTTTGATAGTAGCATAGTTGGGATGGACAGTAGCTAGCACATTGGTTTGATAGCATCATAGTTGGGATGGACAATAGCTAGCGCATTGGTTTGATAGTAGCATAGTTGGGATGGACTGTAGCTAGCGCATTGGTTTGATAGTAGCATAGTTGGGATGGACAGTAGCTATTACATTGGTTTGATAGCATAGTTGGGATGGACAGTAGCTAGCGCATTGGTTTGACAGTAGCATAGTTGGGATGGACAGTAGCTAGCGCATTGGTTTGATAGTGGCATAGTTGGGATAGACAGTAGCTAGCGCATTGTTTTGATAGTGGCATAGTTGGGATGGACAGTAGCTAGCGGATTGGTTTGATAGTAGCATAGTTGGGATGGACAATAGCTATTACATTGGTTTGATAGCATCATAGTTGGGATGGACAGTAGCTAGCGCATTGGTTTGATAGTAGCATAGTTGGGATGGACAGTAGCTAGCGCATTGGTTTGATAGTGGCATAGTTGGGATAGACAGTAGCTAGCGCATTGGTTTGATAGTGGCATAGTTGGGATGGACAGTAGCTAGCGCATTGGTTTGATAGTAGCATAGTTGGGATGGACAGTAGCTAGCACATTGGTTTGATAGCATCATAGTTGGGATGGACAGTAGCTAGCGCATTGGTTTGATAGTAGCATAGTTGGGATTGACAGTAGCTAGCGCATTGGTTTGATAGTAGCATAGTTGGGGTGGACTCTAGCTAGCGCATTGGTTTGATAGTAGCATAGTTGGGATGGACAGTAGCTAGCGCATTGGTTTGATAGTAGCATAGTTGGGATGGACAGTAGCTAGCACATTGGTTTGATGGATGGACAGTAGCTAGCACATTGGTTTGATAGTAGCATAGTTGGGATGGACAGTAGCTAGCGCATTGGTTTGATAGTAGCATAGTTGGGATGGACTGTAGCTAGCGCATTGGTTTGATAGTAGCATAGTTGGGATGGACAGTAGCTAGCGCATTGGTTTGATAGTAGCATAGTTGGGATGGACAGTAGCTAGCGCATTGGTTTGATAGTAGCATAGTTGGGATGGACAGTAGCTAGCACATTGGTTTGATAGCATAGTTGGGATTGACAGTAGCTAGCACATTGGTTTGATAGTAGCATAGTTGGGATGGACAGTAGCTAGCACATTGGTTTGATAGTAGCATAGTTGGGATGGACAGTAGCTAGCACATTGGTTTGATGGATGGACAGTAGCTAGCACATTGGTTTGATAGTAGCATAGTTGGGATGGACAGTAGCTAGCACATTGGTTTGATAGTAGCATAGTTGGGATGGACAGTAGCTAGCACATTGGTTTGATAGTAGCATAGTTGGGATGGACAGTAGCTAGCACATTGGTTTGATGGATGGACAGTAGCTAGCACATAGGTTTGATAGTAGCATAGTTGGGATGTACAGTAGCTAGCACATTGGTTTGATAGTAGCATAGTTGGTATGTACAGTAGCTGGCACATTGGTTTGATAGTAGCATAGTTGGGATGTACAGTTGCTAGCACATTGGTTTGATAGTAGCATAGTTGGGATGTACAGTAGCTAGCACATTGGTTTGATAGCATAGTTGGGATGTACATTAGCTAGCACATTGGTTTGATAGTAGCATAGTTGGGATGTACAGTAGCTAGCACATTGGTTTGACAGTAGCATAGTTGGGATGTACAGTAGCTAGCACATTGGTTTGATAGTAGCATAGTTGGGATGGACAGTAGCTAGCGCATTGGTTTGATAGTAGCATAGTTGGGATGGACAGTAGCTAGCGCATTAGTTTGATAGTAGCATAGTTGGGATGGACAGTAGCTAGCACATTGGTTTGATAGCATAGTTGGGATTGACAGTAGCTAGCACATTGGTTTGATAGTAGCATAGTTGGGATGGACAGTAGCTAGCACATTGGTTTGATAGTAGCATAGTTGGGATGGACAGTAGCTAGCACATTGGTTTGATGGATGGACAGTTGCTAGCACATTGGTTTGATAGTAGCATAGTTGGGATGGACAGTAGCTAGCACATTGGTTTGATAGTAGCATAGTTGGGATGGACAGTAGCTAGCACATTGGTTTGATGGATGGACAGTAGCTAGCGCATTGGTTTGATAGTAGCATAGTTGGGATGGACAGTAGCTAGCGCATTGGTTTGATAGCATAGTTGGGATGGACAGTAGCTAGCACATTGGTTTGATAGTAGCATAGTTGGGATGGACAGTAGCTAGCGCATTGGTTTGATAGCATAGCTGGGATGGACAGTAGCTAGCACATTGGTTTGATAGCAGCATAGTTGGGATGGACAGTAGCTAGCACATTGGTTTGATAGTAGCATAGTTGGGATTGACAGTAGCTAGCACATTGGTTTGATAGTAGCATAGTTGGGATGGACAGTAGCTAGCGCATTGGTTTGACAGTAGCATAGTTGGGATGGACAGTAGCTAGCGCATTGGTTTGATAGTGGCATAGTTGGGATAGACAGTAGCTAGCGCATTGGTTTGATAGTGGCACAGTTGGGATGGACAGTAGCTGGCGCATTGGTTTGATAGCATAGTTGGGATGGACAGTAGCTAGCACATTGGTTTGATAGCATAGTTGGGATGGACAGTAGCTAGCACATTGGTTTGATAGCAGCATAGTTGGGATGGACAGTAGCTAGCACATTGGTTTGATAGTAGCATAGTTGGGATGGACAGTAGCTAGCGCATTGGTTTGATAGTAGCATAGTTGGGATGGACAGTAGCTAGCACATTGGTTTGATAGCATCATAGTTGGGATGGACAGTAGCTAGCGCATTGGTTTGATAGTAGCATAGTTGGGATTGACAGTAGCTAGCGCATTGGTTTGATAGTAGCATAGTTGGGGTGGACTCTAGCTAGCGCATTGGTTTGATAGTAGCATAGTTGGGATGGACAGTAGCTAGCGCATTGGTTTGATAGTAGCATAGTTGGGATGGACAGTAGCTAGCACATTGGTTTGATGGATGGACAGTAGCTAGCACATTGGTTTGATAGTAGCATAGTTGGGATGGACAGTAGCTAGCGCATTGGTTTGATAGTAGCATAGTTGGGATGGACTATAGCTAGCGCATTGGTTTGATAGTAGCATAGTTGGGATGGACAGTAGCTAGCGCATTGGTTTGATAGTAGCATAGTTGGGATGGACAGTAGCTAGCGCATTGGTTTGATAGTAGCATAGTTGGGATGGACAGTAGCTAGCACATTGGTTTGATAGCATAGTTGGGATTGACAGTAGCTAGCACATTGGTTTGATAGTAGCATAGTTGGGATGGACAGTAGCTAGCACATTGGTTTGATAGTAGCATAGTTGGGATGGACAGTAGCTAGCACATTGGTTTGATGGATGGACAGTAGCTAGCACATTGGTTTGATAGTAGCATAGTTGGGATGGACAGTAGCTAGCACATTGGTTTGATAGTAGCATAGTTGGGATGGACAGTAGCTAGCACATTGGTTTGATAGTAGCAAAGTTGGGATGGACAGTAGCTAGCACATTGGTTTGATGGATGGACAGTAGCTAGCACATAGGTTTGATAGTAGCATAGTTGGGATGTACAGTAGCTAGCACATTGGTTTGATAGTAGCATAGTTGGGATGTACAGTAGCTGGCACATTGGTTTGATAGTAGCATAGTTGGGATGTACAGTTGCTAGCACATTGGTTTGATAGTAGCATAGTTGGGATGTACAGTAGCTAGCACATTGGTTTGATAGCATAGTTGGGATGTACATTAGCTAGCACATTGGTTTGATAGTAGCATAGTTGGGATGTACAGTAGCTAGCACATTGGTTTGACAGTAGCATAGTTGGGATGTACAGTAGCTAGCACATTGGTTTGATAGTAGCATAGTTGGGATGGACAGTAGCTAGCGCATTGGTTTGATAGTAGCATAGTTGGGATGGACAGTAGCTAGCGCATTGGTTTGATAGTAGCATAGTTGGGATGGACAGTAGCTAGCACATTGGTTTGATAGCATAGTTGGGATTGACAGTAGCTAGCACATTGGTTTGATAGTAGCATAGTTGGGATGGACAGTAGCTAGCACATTGGTTTGATAGTAGCATAGTTGGGATGGACAGTAGCTAGCACATTGGTTTGATGGATGGACAGTAGCTAGCACATTGGTTTGATAGTAGCATAGTTGGGATGGACAGTAGCTAGCACATTGGTTTGATAGTAGCATAGTTGGGATGGACAGTAGCTAGCACATTGGTTTGATGGATGGACAGTAGCTAGCGCATTGGTTTGATAGTAGCATAGTTGGGATGGACAGTAGCTAGCGCATTGGTTTGATAGTAGCATAGTTGGGATGGACTATAGCTAGCGCATTGGTTTGATAGTAGCATAGTTGGGATGGACAGTAGCTAGCGCATTGGTTTGATAGTAGCATAGTTGGGATGGACAGTAGCTAGCGCATTGGTTTGATAGTAGCATAGTTGGGATGGACAGTAGCTAGCACATTGGTTTGATAGCATAGTTGGGATTGACAGTAGCTAGCACATTGGTTTGATAGTAGCATAGTTGGGATGGACAGTAGCTAGCACATTGGTTTGATAGTAGCATAGTTGGGATGGACAGTAGCTAGCACATTGGTTTGATGGATGGACAGTAGCTAGCACATTGGTTTGATAGTAGCATAGTTGGGATGGACAGTAGCTAGCACATTGGTTTGATAGTAGCATAGTTGGGATGGACAGTAGCTAGCACATTGGTTTGATAGTAGCAAAGTTGGGATGGACAGTAGCTAGCACATTGGTTTGATGGATGGACAGTAGCTAGCACATAGGTTTGATAGTAGCATAGTTGGGATGTACAGTAGCTAGCACATTGGTTTGATAGTAGCATAGTTGGGATGTACAGTAGCTGGCACATTGGTTTGATAGTAGCATAGTTGGGATGTACAGTTGCTAGCACATTGGTTTGATAGTAGCATAGTTGGGATGTACAGTAGCTAGCACATTGGTTTGATAGCATAGTTGGGATGTACATTAGCTAGCACATTGGTTTGATAGTAGCATAGTTGGGATGTACAGTAGCTAGCACATTGGTTTGACAGTAGCATAGTTGGGATGTACAGTAGCTAGCACATTGGTTTGATAGTAGCATAGTTGGGATGGACAGTAGCTAGCGCATTGGTTTGATAGTAGCATAGTTGGGATGGACAGTAGCTAGCGCATTGGTTTGATAGTAGCATAGTTGGGATGGACAGTAGCTAGCACATTGGTTTGATAGCATAGTTGGGATTGACAGTAGCTAGCACATTGGTTTGATGGATGGACAGTAGCTAGCACATTGGTTTGATAGTAGCATAGTTGGGATGGACAGTAGCTAGCACATTGGTTTGATGGATGGACAGTAGCTAGCACATTGGTTTGATAGTAGCATAGTTGGGATGGACAGTAGCTAGCACATTGGTTTGATAGTAGCATAGTTGGGATGGACAGTAGCTAGCACATTGGTTTGATGGATGGACAGTAGCTAGCGCATTGGTTTGATAGTAGCATAGTTGGGATGGACAGTAGCTAGCGCATTGGTTTGATAGTAGCATAGTTGGGATGGACAGTAGCTAGCGCATTGGTTTGATAGCATAGTTGGGATGGACAGTAGCTAGCACATTGGTTTGATAGTAGCATAGTTGGGATGGACAGTAGCTAGCGCATTGGTTTGATAGCATAGCTGGGATGGACAGTAGCTAGCACATTGGTTTGATAGCAGCATAGTTGGGATGGACAGTAGCTAGCACATTGGTTTGATAGTAGCATAGTTGGGATTGACAGTAGCTAGCACATTGGTTTGATAGTAGCATAGTTGGGATGGACAGTAGCTAGCGCATTGGTTTGACAGTAGCATAGTTGGGATGGACAGTAGCTAGCGCATTGGTTTGATAGTGGCATAGTTGGGATAGACAGTAGCTAGCGCATTGGTTTGATAGTGGCACAGTTGGGATGGACAGTAGCTGGCGCATTGGTTTGATAGCATAGTTGGGATGGACAGTAGCTAGCACATTGGTTTGATAGCATAGTTGGGATGGACAGTAGCTAGCACATTGGTTTGATAGCAGCATAGTTGGGATGGACAGTAGCTAGCACATTGGTTTGATAGTAGCATAGTTGGGATGGACAGTAGCTAGCACATTGGTTTGATAGCAGCATAGTTGGGATGGACAGTAGCTAGCACATTGGTTTGATAGTAGCATAGTTGGGATTGACAGTAGCTAGCACATTGGTTTGATAGTAGCAAAGTCGGGATGGACAGTAGCTAGCACATTGGTTTGATAGCAGCATAGTTGGGATGGACAGTAGCTAGCGCATTGGTTTGATAGTAGCATAGTTGGGATGGACAGTAGCTAGCGCATTGGTTTGATAGCATAGTTGGGATGGACAGTAGCTAGCACATTGGTTTGATAGCAGCATAGTTGGGATAGACAGTAGCTAGCACATTGGTTTGATGGATGGACAGTAGCTAGCACATTGGTTTGATAGTAGCATAGTTGGGATGGACAGTAGCTAGCGCATTGGTTTGATAGTAGCATAGTTGGGATGGACAGTAGCTAGCGCATTGGTTTGATAGTAGCATAGTTGGGATGGACAGTAGCTATTACATTGGTTTGATATCATAGTTGGGATGGACAATAGCTAGCGCATTGGTTTGATAGTAGCATAGTTGGGATGGACTGTAGCTAGCGCATTGGTTTGATAGTAGCATAGTTGGGATGGACAGTAGCTAGCGCATTGGTTTGATAGTAGCATAGTTGGGATGGACAGTAGCTATAACATTGGTTAGATAGCATAGTTGGGATGGACAGTAGCTAGCACATTGGTTTGATAGCATCATAGTTGGGATGGACAATAGCTAGCGCATTGGTTTGATAGTAGCATAGTTGGGATGGACTGTAGCTAGCGCATTGGTTTGAAAGTAGCATAGTTGGGATGGACAGTAGCTATTACATTGGTTTGATAGCATAGTTGGGATGGACAGTAGCTAGCGCATTGGTTTGACAGTAGCATAGTTGGGATGGACAGTAGCTAGCGCATTGGTTTAATAGTGGCATAGTTGGGATAGACAGTAGCTAGCGCATTGTTTTAATAGTGGCATAGTTGGGATGGACAGTAGCTAGCGCATTGGTTTGATAGTAGCATAGTTGGGATGGACAGTAGCTAGCGCATTGGTTTGACAGTAGCATAGTTGGGATGGACAGTAGCTAGCGCATTGGTTTGATAGTGGCATAGTTGGGATAGACAGTAGCTAGCGCATTGGTTTGATAGTGGCAAAGTTGGGATGGACAGTAGCTAGCACATTGGTTTGATAGAAGCATAGTTGGGATGGACAGTAGCTAGCACATTGGTTTGATAGTAGCATAGTTGGGATGGACAGTAGCTAGTGCATTGGTTTGATAGGAGCATAGTTAGGATGGACAGTAGCTAGCACATTGGTTTGATGGATGGACAGTAGCTAGCACATTGGTTTGATAGTAGCATAGTTGGGATGGACAGTAGCTAGCACATTGGTTTGATAGTAGCATAGTTGGGATGGACAGTAGCTATTACATTGGTTTGATAGCATAGTTGGGATGGACAGTAGCTAGCACATTGGTTTGATAGCATCATAGTTGGGATGGACAGTAGCTAGCGCATTGGTTTGATAGCATAGTTGGGATGGACAGTAGCTAGCACATTGGTTTGATAGTAGCATAGTTGGGATGGACAGTAGCTAGCACATTGGTTTGATAGCATAGTTGGGATTGACAGTAGCTAGCACATTGGTTTGATAGTAGCATAGTTGGGATGGACAGTAGCTAGCACATTGGTTTGATAGTAGCATAGTTGGGATGGACAGTAGCTAGCACATTGGTTTGATGGATGGACAGTAGCTAGCACATTGGTTTGATAGTAGCATAGTTGGGATGGACAGTAGCTAGCACATTGGTTTGATAGTAGCATAGTTGGGATGGACAGTAGCTAGCACATTGGTTTGATGGATGGACAGTAGCTAGCGCATTGGTTTGATAGTAGCATAGTTGGGATGGACAGTAGCTAGCGCATTGGTTTGATAGCATAGTTGGGATGGACAGTAGCTAGCACATTGGTTTGATAGTAGCATAGTTGGGATGGACAGTAGCTAGCGCATTGGTTTGATAGCATAGCTGGGATGGACAGTAGCTAGCACATTGGTTTGATAGCAGCATAGTTGGGATGGACAGTAGCTAGCACATTGGTTTGATAGTAGCATAGTTGGGATTGACAGTAGCTAGCACATTGGTTTGATAGTAGCATAGTTGGGATGGACAGTAGCTAGCGCATTGGTTTGACAGTAGCATAGTTGGGATGGACAGTAGCTAGCGCATTGGTTTGATAGTGGCATAGTTGGGATAGACAGTAGCTAGCGCATTGGTTTGATAGTGGCACAGTTGGGATGGACAGTAGCTGGCGCATTGGTTTGATAGCATAGTTGGGATGGACAGTAGCTAGCACATTGGTTTGATAGCATAGTTGGGATGGACAGTAGCTAGCACATTGGTTTGATAGCAGCATAGTTGGGATGGACAGTAGCTAGCACATTAGTTTGATAGCAGCATAGTTGGGATGGACAGTAGCTAGCACATTGGTTTGATAGTAGCATAGTTGGGATTGACAGTAGCTAGCACATTGGTTTGATAGTAGCAAAGTTGGGATGGACAGTAGCTAGCACATTGGTTTGATAGCAGCATAGTTGGGATGGACAGTAGCTAGCACATTGGTTTGATAGTAGCATAGTTGGGATGGACAGTAGCTAGCGCATTGGTTTGATAGTAGCATAGTTGGGATGGACAGTAGCTAGCGCATTGGTTTGATAGCATAGTTGGGATGGACAGTAGCTAGCACATTGGTTTGATAGCAGCATAGTTGGGATGGACAGTAGCTAGCACATTGGTTTGATGGATGGACAGTAGCTAGCACATTGGTTTGATAGTAGCATAGTTGGGATAAACAGTAGCTAGCGCATTGGTTTGATAGTAGCATAGTTGGGATGGACAGTAGCTAGCGCATTGGTTTGATAGTAGCATAGTTGGGATGGACAGTAGCTATTACATTGGTTTGATATCATAGTTGGGATGGACAATAGCTAGCGCATTGGTTTGATAGTAGCATAGTTGGGATGGACTGTAGCTAGCGCATTGGTTTGATAGTAGCATAGTTGGGATGGACAGTAGCTAGCGCATTGGTTTGATAGTAGCATAGTTGGGATGGACAGTAGCTATTACATTGGTTAGATAGCATAGTTGGGATGGACAGTAGCTAGCACATTGGTTTGATAGCATCATAGTTGGGATGGACAATAGCTAGCGCATTGGTTTGATAGTAGCATAGTTGGGATGGACTGTAGCTAGCGCATTGGTTTGATAGTAGCATAGTTGGGATGGCCCTACTAACACAGTGGGTTGCAGCAACGTTGCACATAAGTTGTACTTAGGTAAGTTGCAACGTTACCATCAGGCGATGTTGTGACAACGTCCATCTAAGGTCGAAAATAACTTTACCCTCCTAAGTCTAATTAGACTTTTCTGCAACGTTGCAGAAACATTTGCAATATGGGTCCCTGCAACGTCATTAAATAAACGTTGCAGTGACGTTGGATTAAAGTCCTATTAGGCTAGCAATCGGGCTATCCCGTGACGTCACTGCTTGCTGGTTCACAGTTAAAGTAGGCAGGATTCTTTGCCAAACTGCTCCTGTCTTTTTAATTTTTTTTTAATTTTCGCTTATATCCTTCATATTGTACTGTATGTTGAGGTTAATAACGCATCTTAGAAATGTTATTGATTGTATATTTCCCTGTTTGTTATAAATTGAATGCTTTTTCATTAATTAAAAAAAATTCTAACTTTTCGGTGTCGACCAAGATATCATTTTTCAAAAGACGTGTCGAGAAAACCCATTCATTCTCTCTGCATTATGGAACGCTTCCACTAGGGGGCGATGAGATCACTTTCCCTCCCTATAGATGGGTTCGCCGCCTACGTCACAGCAGAGCGAGCACGCAGCCTCTTTGGGAAAAAGGAACGAGCGAACGAGGAACGAACTCGCTAGCTACTCGTTTCATGTAGCTAATTATGCCTCAAAGCTGCTGTGCTGTGAACTGTACAAACAGAAAAGGACAAGATGATGGCCTCAGATTCTTCAGCATCCCCTCGAGATGTCACCCTTTTCAGAGGAACCGTCGAAAGCTGTGGTTTAAAGCCATAAAGAGAACAGATTGGGGACTAACAAACACAGTGTGGTGCGCACTTCAGCTCTGGTAAGTTATACCAGTTACCTCGGGGTTTTTTTCCTCATCAAATTACATTGATTTGACTGTTGGTTTAGCTATTTATTTGTTTACTTACCGGTAATAATTTAAGTAAACAGAAGTAACTCATAACCTGCACGCTAAACTAAGTTCAGGAATTGGAAGCCCAATGCTAGCTAGCTAACGTTAGCTAGTGCTAGCTAGCACGCTACCTAATGATAGCTAGCTAACGTTAGCTATTGCTAGCTAGCACACTACCTAGTGTTAGCTAGCTAAGTCAAGGCCCGAACTTGACTAACGTTTAGACAATATTGCAAATAATCCGACAAACTATTGCAAACCTTTTTTCTGTTACTGCTGGCTTTGTGTTCGCCGCGAACATTTGCAGAAACATAAGCAAGCGAAAGGTCTGAGCTGGTAGTTTGTGTTAGTTAACGTTACTCTAAAATGGCCGCTGCACATGTGAATTGTTTGTTGTTTGACTCTGCTGAATTTGAGACTCACATTGGGAGCTCACTCGTGTCAGGCTTTCTAAGGACATCACGAATCTTAGGCTAATATTACATAGGCAACAGTGAAGGCGAAGCCAAGATAATGCTTTATATATTTTCCATTTGTCTGGAAAGTGGGAGACTGAGAACAATGCCACCCACGAGGTAAGCGGGTTACCGGACAATAGCGTTAGCTCGAAACAAAGATGGAGGCAGCTTTGTTTGCCACATTAGTAGTATCGGTGGTGGATATTGTTGGAGTTCGAGTCAAAAACAGGCGTTCCTGTTAAAACTGAAACTGCATGTTTGTGTTGAAATGAAATGTCTATGCCTACTGCACACTGATAGTTGGACTATTTTTTATTTATTTTGAATACCATTTTACTCATCTTGCAGATTTTTCAAGCTTGTCCCATGTGGGCGAGCGGGGCCCAGGCCCCATGTATAGCACCCCAGCCAGATCATACAGCACCCCAGCCAGACCAGGTAAGAGTGGCATGTACTGCTGTGGTGTCTACCTGTCTTGTCTTTATTTAGTTTCCCTCCAAATGCCAGAAGCCAAAGCCAACACCATAAAGTTTCCTGCTAATCCCTTTAGGTTTTCAGTTAGCTCTGTGATTGGCTTTTTTAGATTGAATACCATTTACTCATCTTGCAGATTTTCCGAGCTCATCCCCTGTGAGCGAAAACCATGCGAGCCCAGGCTTCATGTATAGCACTCCAGCCAGACCAGGTAAGAGTGGCATGTACTGCTGTGGTGTTTTGATGTCTACCTGTTAATGTCTTAATTTATTTTCCTTCAAATGCCAGAAGCCAAAGCATGCTGACAACACCATACAGTTTCCTGCTAATCCCTTTCCTTTATCCCTTTTGTTTTTCAGTTAGGTCTGTGATGCCGTCGCCCAATAAAACGGCTCCAGCACCATTGACTCCATGTAACCCTCTACCTAATCGATGCTGCTCTGCAGATGCTGGTATGGGACTACTTCATGTTGCATGCAGGGATATATTTTGAGTTTCATTTAGTTTTATGTCAATGTACTTATAGCCACATCTGTGTTTATCTAGATTTCCAGAGGTCTGTACATCAGCAGTTCTCAGAGATGCGGGAGCAACTCCGTGAGCTTGCACGGACTGTGAGGGAACTGGCCCAGAGCACGTGGCCTGTGGAGTCTGGAGCCCAGGGAGAAGTGCTGGATGTACTGAACCCTGCCCAAACGGACGAGGAGCTGCAGGTCTGTGAGGCCAGGTTGAAGGACCGGGAACATCAGAGGAAGATGGTGAGTGTCTGCAGGGCGGAACTTTGTCTTATTTTTGCAGTGCAGGTAAGGGTACAGTAAATGACTGTCTTTGTTTTGCAGACACAATACCTAGGTGCCATTGGTGGCAGAGACTTGGCGGACACAGTCCGGCGGGTGCTGTCAGCTGTAGCCACACATGCGGTGTGGAGCGCCTACAGTGTGCACGGGAAGAAGGGGAAGAAGCCACTGAAGAGTATAGCACTCTTCAATGTTCTAACACGTAAGAAATGGTTCATATTTTGAATATTTTTTAATACATCGTCTTTGTTCCATGACCGATGTGAATTGAAACCATTACCTTTCTTGATAACTTAAAGGTGCAGTGATGGTCTCCATGCCAAAGGCTATGATGGCGTAGGTGGCCGCCCAGCTGCAGGAGACATTGAAACATGCCCCTGCTAAATGCAGAAGGGTAAGTGATGTCTTTTTCTTTGGTTTCTCCTACCCAGTGACACTGCATGGTTCCAAAGATTGTGTACCACTTTTTTGTGCATGTATGTGCGTTGTGTATTTACGGCCATTTCATTGTGTCTTTAGGTATCTGCAGAAGTCCGCCTGAGCACAGCCCATCCAAGAACAGTCCATCTGAGCACTCCCCAGCATTCTGATGAGGAAGACTTCCCTTCCTAGCTGCCCCCCAGCCCATCTGACGCCCACCCGCAGCCCATCTGAGCACAGCCCCCCCCCCCAGTCTATCTGAGCACAGCCTGCCATTTTTTTTTTTAAATAACTTTTTTTGTAAATAACTTTTTGTATTTTTTTTTTTTAATCCTTTTTGTTTTTAAACTTGTTTATCATGTTGCAGGCCAGACATTGTGTACTTTTTTAATAAAATAAATTGTTCTTGACTGAATGGTGTTGTCATAACTTTTGTACCATAATTTTGCTTGCTGCATTGACTATGACATTAATAGGCTCTTTGCACAAGCTCCACTACTTCCTGACACTCTACAGGCGTATTTCTTTCCTGTCCTATACTAGTGGATGGAAGTGATTGATCAGGTGTGCTGCACACCGGATTCATCGCTATTGCTATCCAATAGTATAGGACGGTAAAGAAATATGCCTGTAGAGTTTCAGGAAGTAGTGGCGCTTGTGCAAGGAGCTGATTTGTTTTGTAATGCAAATTATAAATGTAGCCAACGGAAGTGTAGACCACGTTGCAGCAACGTAACAAAGTAATATATAAACGTGTATACAACGTTGCAGCAATATACATCGAAATCATCGCGGAAATCACAACGTTGTGTACACATTGCAGGCACGTTGCAGACACGTTGGACCTGCACGTTGCAGCAACTTGTGTGCAGATACCGCGTTTGCGTTGCATGCACGTTTAACTTGACGTTGAGTGGACCATACAAAAGTCTAAATTGCACGTTTCTGCAACATTGCTGCAACCTGATTGTGTTAGTAGGGGGACAGTAGCTATTACATTGGTTTGATAGCATAGTTGGGATGGACAGTAGCTAGCGCATTGGTTTGACAGTAGCATAGTTGGGATGGACAGTAGCTAGCGCATTGGTTTGATAGTGGCATAGTTGGGATAGACAGTAGCTAGCGCATTGTTTTGATAGTGGCATAGTTGGGATGGACAGTAGCTAGCGCATTGGTTTGATAGTAGCATAGTTGGGATGGACAGTAGCTAGCGCATTGGTTTGACAGTAGCATAGTTGGGATGGACAGTAGCTAGCGCATTGGTTTGATAGTGGCATAGTTGGGATAGACAGTAGCTAGCGCATTGGTTTGATAGTGGCACAGTTGGGATGGACAGTAGCTGGCGCATTGGTTTGATAGCATAGTTGGGATGGACAGTAGCTAGCACATTGGTTTGATAGCATAGTTGGGATGGACAGTAGCTAGCACATTGGTTTGATAGCAGCATAGTTGGGATGGACAGTAGCTAGCACATTGGTTTGATAGTAGCATAGTTGGGATGGACAGTAGCTAGCGCATTGGTTTGATAGTGGCATAGTTGGGATAGACAGTAGCTAGCGCATTGTTTTGATAGTGGCATAGTTGGGATGGACAGTAGCTAGCGCATTGGTTTGATAGTAGCATAGTTGGGATGGACAGTAGCTAGCGCATTGGTTTGACAGTAGCATAGTTGGGATGGACAGTAGCTAGCGCATTGGTTTGATAGTGGCATAGTTGGGATAGACAGTAGCTAGCGCATTGGTTTGATAGTGGCACAGTTGGGATGGACAGTAGCTGGCGCATTGGTTTGATAGCATAGTTGGGATGGACAGTAGCTAGCACATAGTTTGATAGCATAGTTGGGATGGACAGTAGCTAGCACATTGGTTTGATAGCAGCATAGTTGGGATGGACAGTAGCTAGCACATTGGTTTGATAGTAGCATAGTTGGGATGGACAGTAGCTAGCACATTGGTTTGATAGCAGCATAGTTGGGATGGACAGTAGCTAGCACATTGGTTTGATAGTAGCATAGTTGGGATTGACAGTAGCTAGCACATTGGTTTGATAGTAGCAAAGTTGGGATGGACAGTAGCTAGCACATTGGTTTGATAGCAGCATAGTTGGGATGGACAGTAGCTAGCACATTGGTTTGATAGTAGCATAGTTGGGATGGACAGTAGCTAGCGCATTGGTTTGATAGTAGCATAGTTGGGATGGACAGTAGCTAGCGCATTGGTTTGATAGCATAGTTGGGATGGACAGTAGCTAGCACATTGGTTTGATAGCAGCATAGTTGGGATGGACAGTAGCTAGCACATTGGTTTGATGGGTGGACAGTAGCTAGCACATTGGTTTGATAGTAGCATAGTTGGGATGGACAGTAGCTAGCGCATTGGTTTGATAGTAGCATAGTTGGGATGGACAGTAGCTAGCGCATTGGTTTGATAGTAGCATAGTTGGGATGGACAGTAGCTATTACATTGGTTTGATATCATAGTTGGGATGGACAATAGCTAGCGCATTTGTTTGATAGTAGCATAGTTGGGATGGACTGTAGCTAGCGCATTGGTTTGATAGTAGCATAGTTGGGATGGACAGTAGCTAGCGCATTGGTTTGATAGTAGCATAGTTGGGATGGACAGTAGCTATTACATTGGTTAGATAGCATAGTTGGGATGGACAGTAGCTAGCACATTGGTTTGATAGCATCATAGTTGGGATGGACAATAGCTAGCGCATTGGTTTGATAGTAGCATAGTTGGGATGGACTGTAGCTAGCGCATTGGTTTGATAGTAGCATAGTTGGGATGGACAGTAGCTATTACATTGGTTTGATAGCATAGTTGGGATGGACAGTAGCTAGCGCATTGGTTTGACAGTAGCATAGTTGGGATGGACAGTAGCTAGCGCATTGGTTTGATAGTGGCATAGTTGGGATAGACAGTAGCTAGCGCATTGTTTTGATAGTGGCATAGTTGGGATGGACAGTAGCTAGCGCATTGGTTTGATAGTAGCATAGTTGGGATGGACAATAGCTATTACATTGGTTTGATAGCATCATAGTTGGGATGGACAGTAGCTAGCGCATTGGTTTGATAGTAGCATAGTTGGGATGGACAGTAGCTAGCGCATTGGTTTGATAGTGGCATAGTTGGGATAGACAGTAGCTAGCGCATTGGTTTGATAGTGGCATAGTTGGGATGGACAGTAGCTAGCGCATTGGTTTGATAGTAGCATAGTTGGGATGGACAGTAGCTAGCACATTGGTTTGATAGCATCATAGTTGGGATGGACAGTAGCTAGCGCATTGGTTTGATAGTAGCATAGTTGGGATTGACAGTAGCTAGCG
The DNA here is from genome assembly GCF_949987555.1 of Borostomias antarcticus. NCBI lineage: Eukaryota > Metazoa > Chordata > Actinopteri > Stomiiformes > Stomiidae > Borostomias > Borostomias antarcticus. The sequence goes on from NW_028176286.1 coordinate 214,907, forward strand.
CATTGGTTTGATAGTAGCATAGTTGGGGTGGACTCTAGCTAGCGCATTGGTTTGATAGTAGCATAGTTGGGATGGACAGTAGCTAGCGCATTGGTTTGATAGTAGCATAGTTGGGATGGACAGTAGCTAGCACATTGGTTTGATGGATGGACAGTAGCTAGCACATTGGTTTGATAGTAGCATAGTTGGGATGGACAGTAGCTAGCGCATTGGTTTGATAGTGGCATAGTTGGGATGGACAGTAGCTAGCACATTGGTTTGATAGCATAGTTGGGATTGACAGTAGCTAGCACATTGGTTTGATAGTAGCATAGTTGGGATGGACAGTAGCTAGCACATTGGTTTGATAGTAGCATAGTTGGGATGGACAGTAGCTAGCACATTGGTTTGATGGATGGACAGTAGCTAGCACATTGGTTTGATAGTAGCATAGTTGGGATGGACAGTAGCTAGCACATTGGTTTGATAGTAGCATAGTTGGGATGGACAGTAGCTAGCACATTGGTTTGATGGATGGACAGTAGCTAACGCATTGGTTTGATAGTAGCATAGTTGGGATGGACAGTAGCTAGCGCATTGGTTTGATAGCATAGTTGGGATGGACAGTAGCTAGCACATTGGTTTGATAGTAGCATAGTTGGGATGGACAGTAGCTAGCGCATTGGTTTGATAGCATAGCTGGGATGGACAGTAGCTAGCACATTGGTTTGATAGCAGCATAGTTCGGATGGACAGTAGCTAGCACATTGGTTTGATAGTAGCATAGTTGGGATTGACAGTAGCTAGCACATTGGTTTGATAGTAGCATAGTTGGGATGGACAGTAGCTAGCGCATTGGTTTGACAGTAGCATAGTTGGGATGGACAGTAGCTAGCGCATTGGTTTGATAGTGGCATAGTTGGGATAGACAGTAGCTAGCGCATTGGTTTGATAGTGGCACAGTTGGGATGGACAGTAGCTGGCGCATTGGTTTGATAGCATAGTTGGGATGGACAGTAGCTAGCGCATTGGTTTGATAGTGGCATAGTTGGGATAGACAGTAGCTAGCGCATTGGTTTGATAGTGGCACAGTTGGGATGGACAGTAGCTGGCGCATTGGTTTGATAGCATAGTTGGGATGGACAGTAGCTAGCACATTGGTTTGATAGCATAGTTGGGATGGACAGTAGCTAGCACATTGGTTTGATAGCAGCATAGTTGGGATGGACAGTAGCTAGCACATTGGTTTGATAGTAGCATAGTTGGGATGGACAGTAGCTAGCACATTGGTTTGATAGCAGCATAGTTGGGATGGACAGTAGCTAGCACATTGGTTTGATAGTAGCATAGTTGGGATTGACAGTAGCTAGCACATTGGTTTGATAGTAGCAAAGTTGGGATGGACAGTAGCTAGCACATTGGTTTGATAGCAGCATAGTTGGGATGGACAGTAGCTAGCACATTGGTTTGATAGTAGCATAGTTGGGATGGACAGTAGCTAGCGCATTGGTTTGATAGTAGCATAGTTGGGATGGACAGTAGCTAGCGCATTGGTTTGATAGCATAGTTGGGATGGACAGTAGCTAGCACATTGGTTTGATAGCAGCATAGTTGGGATGGACAGTAGCTAGCACATTGGTTTGATGGATGGACAGTAGCTAGCACATTGGTTTGATAGTAGCATAGTTGGGATGGACAGTAGCTAGCGCATTGGTTTGATAGTAGCATAGTTGGGATGGACAGTAGCTAGCGCATTGGTTTGATAGTAGCATAGTTGGGATGGACAGTAGCTATTACATTGGTTTGATATCATAGTTTGGATGGACAATAGCTAGCGCATTGGTTTGATAGTAGCATAGTTGGGATGGACTGTAGCTAGCGCATTGGTTTGATAGTAGCATAGTTGGGATGGACAGTAGCTAGCGCATTGGTTTGATAGTAGCATAGTTGGGATGGACAGTAGCTATTACATTGGTTAGATAGCATAGTTGGGATGGACAGTAGCTAGCACATTGGTTTGATAGCATCATAGTTGGGATGGACAATAGCTAGCGCATTGGTTTGATAGTAGCATAGTTGGGATGGACTGTAGCTAGCGCATTGGTTTGATAGTAGCATAGTTGGGATGGACAGTAGCTATTACATTGGTTTGATAGCATAGTTGGGATAGACAGTAGCTAGCGCATTGGTTTGACAGTAGCATAGTTGGGATGGACAGTAGCTAGCGCATTGGTTTGATAGTGGCATAGTTGGGATAGACAGTAGCTAGCGCATTGTTTTGATAGTGGCATAGTTGGGATGGACAGTAGCTAGCGCATTGGTTTGATAGTAGCATAGTTGGGATGGACAATAGCTATTACATTGGTTTGATAGCATCATAGTTGGGATGGACAGTAGCTAGCGCATTGGTTTGATAGTAGCATAGTTGGGATGGACAGTAGCTAGCGCATTGGTTTGATAGTGGCATAGTTGGGATAGACAGTAGCTAGCGCATTGGTTTGATAGTGGCATAGTTGGGATGGACAGTAGCTAGCGCATTGGTTTGATAGTAGCATAGTTGGGATGGACAGTAGCTAGCACATTGATTTGATAGCATCATAGTTGGGATGGACAGTAGCTAGCGCATTGGTTTGATAGTAGCATAGTTGGGATTGACAGTAGCTAGCGCATTGGTTTGATAGTAGCATAGTTGGGGTGGACTCTAGCTAGCGCATTGGTTTGATAGTAGCATAGTTGGGATGGACAGTAGCTAGCGCATTGGTTTGATAGTAGCATAGTTGGGATGGACAGTAGCTAGCACATTGGTTTGATGGATGGACAGTAGCTAGCACATTGGTTTGATAGTAGCATAGTTGGGATGGACAGTAGCTAGCGCATTGGTTTGATAGTAGCATAGTTGGGATGGACTGTAGCTAGCGCATTGGTTTGATAGTAGCATAGTTGGGATGGACAGTAGCTAGCACATTGGTTTGATAGCATAGTTGGGATTGACAGTAGCTAGCACATTGGTTTGATAGTAGCATAGTTGGGATGGACAGTAGCTAGAACATTGGTTTGATAGTAGCATAGTTGGGATGGACAGTAGCTAGCACATTGGTTTGATGGATGGACAGTAGCTAGCACATTGGTTTGATAGTAGCATAGTTGGGATGGACAGTAGCTAGCACATTGGTTTGATAGTAGCATAGTTGGGATGGACAGTAGCTAGCACATTGGTTTGATGGATGGACAGTAGCTAGCGCATTGGTTTGATAGTAGCATAGTTGGGATGGACAGTAGCTAGCGCATTGGTTTGATAGTAGCATAGTTGGGATGGACAGTAGCTAGAACATTGGTTTGATAGTAGCATAGTTGGGATGGACAGTAGCTAGCACATTGGTTTGATGGATGGACAGTAGCTAGCACATTGGTTTGATAGTAGCATAGTTGGGATGGACAGTAGCTAGCACATTGGTTTGATAGTAGCATAGTTGGGATGGACAGTAGCTAGCACATTGGTTTGATGGATGGACAGTAGCTAGCGCATTGGTTTGATAGTAGCATAGTTGGGATGGACAGTAGCTAGCGCATTGGTTTGATAGCATAGTTGGGATGGACAGTAGCTAGCACATTGGTTTGATAGTAGCATAGTTGGGATGGACAGTAGCTAGCGCATTGGTTTGATAGCATAGCTGGGATGGACAGTAGCTAGCACATTGGTTTGATAGCAGCATAGTTGGGATGGACAGTAGCTAGCACATTGGTTTGATAGTAGCATAGTTGGGATTGACAGTAGCTAGCACATTGGTTTGATAGTAGCATAGTTGGGATGGACAGTAGCTAGCGCATTGGTTTGACAGTAGCATAGTTGGGATGGACAGTAGCTAGCGCATTGGTTTGATAGTGGCATAGTTGGGATAGACAGTAGCTAGCGCATTGGTTTGATAGTGGCACAGTTGGGATGGACAGTAGCTGGCGCATTGGTTTGATAGCATAGTTGGGATGGACAGTAGCTAGCACATTGGTTTGATAGCATAGTTGGGATGGACAGTAGCTAGCACATTGGTTTGATAGCAGCATAGTTGGGATGGACAGTAGCTAGCACATTGGTTTGATAGTAGCATAGTTGGGATGGACAGTAGCTAGCACATTGGTTTGATAGCAGCATAGTTGGGATGGACAGTAGCTAGCACATTGGTTTGATAGTAGCATAGTTGGGATTGACAGTAGCTAGCACATTGGTTTGATAGTAGCAAAGTTGGGATGGACAGTAGCTAGCACATTGGTTTGATAGCAGCATAGTTGGGATGGACAGTAGCTAGCACATTGGTTTGATAGTAGCATAGTTGGGATGGACAGTAGCTAGCGCATTGGTTTGATAGTAGCATAGTTGGGATGGACAGTAGCTAGCGCATTGGTTTGATAGCATAGTTGGGATGGACAGTAGCTAGCACATTGGTTTGATAGCAGCATAGTTGGGATGGACAGTAGCTAGCACATTGGTTTGATGGATGGACAGTAGCTAGCACATTGGTTTGATAGTAGCATAGTTGGGATGGACAGTAGCTAGCGCATTGGTTTGATAGTAGCATAGTTGGGATGGACAGTAGCTAGCGCATTGGTTTGATAGTAGCATAGTTGGGATGGACAGTAGCTATTACATTGGTTTGATATCATAGTTGGGATGGACAATAGCTAGCGCATTGGTTTGATAGTAGCATAGTTGGGATGGACTGTAGCTAGCGCATTGGTTTGATAGTGGCATAGTTGGGATAGACAGTAGCTAGTGCATTGTTTTGATAGTGGCATAGTTGGGATGGACAGTAGCTAGCGCATTGGTTTGATAGTAGCATAGTTGGGATGGACAATAGCTATTACATTGGTTTGATAGCATCATAGTTGGGATGGACAGTAGCTAGCGCATTGGTTTGATAGTAGCATAGTTGGGATGGACAGTAGCTAGCGCATTGGTTTGATAGTGGCATAGTTGGGATAGACAGTAGCTAGCGCATTGGTTTGATAGTGGCATAGTTGGGATGGACAGTAGCTAGCGCATTGGTTTGATAGTAGCATAGTTGGGATGGACAGTAGCTAGCACATTGGTTTGATAGCATCATAGTTGGGATGGACAGTAGCTAGCGCATTGGTTTGATAGTAGCATAGTTGGGATTGACAGTAGCTAGCGCATTGGTTTGATAGTAGCATAGTTGGGGTGGACTCTAGCTAGCACATTGGTTTGATAGTAGCATAGTTGGGATGGACAGTAGCTAGCGCATTGGTTTGATAGTAGCATAGTTGGGATGGACAGTAGCTAGCACATTGGTTTGATGGATGGACAGTAGCTAGCACATTGGTTTGATAGTAGCATAGTTGGGATGGACAGTAGCTAGCGCATTGGTTTGATAGTAGCATAGTTGGGATGGACTGTAGCTAGCGCATTGGTTTGATAGTAGCATAGTTGGGATGGACAGTAGCTAGCGCATTGGTTTGATAGTAGCATAGTTGGGATGGACAGTAGCTAGCGCATTGGTTTGATAGTAGCATAGTTGGGATGGACAGTAGCTAGCACATTGGTTTGATAGCATAGTTGGGATTGACAGTAGATAGCACATTGGTTTGATAGTAGCATAGTTGGGATGGACAGTAGCTAGCACATTGGTTTGATAGTAGCATAGTTGGGATGGACAGTAGCTAGCACATTGGTTTGATGGATGGACAGTAGCTAGCACATTGGTTTGATAGTAGCATAGTTGGGATGGACAGTAGCTAGCACATTGGTTTGATAGTAGCATAGTTGGGATGGACAGTAGCTAGCACATTGGTTTGATGGATGGACAGTAGCTAGCGCATTGGTTTGATAGTAGCATAGTTGGGATGGACAGTAGCTAGCGCATTGGTTTGATAGCATAGTTGGGATGGACAGTAGCTAGCACATTGGTTTGATAGTAGCATAGTTGGGATGGACAGTAGCTAGCGCATTGGTTTGATAGCATAGCTGGGATGGACAGTAGCTAGCACATTGGTTTGATAGCAGCATAGTTGGGATGGACAGTAGCTAGCACATTGGTTTGATAGTAGCATAGTTGGGATTGACAGTAGCTAGCACATTGGTTTGATAGTAGCATAGTTGGGATGGACAGTAGCTAGCGCATTGGTTTGACAGTAGCATAGTTGGGATGGACAGTAGCTAGCGCATTGGTTTGATAGTGGCATAGTTGGGATAGACAGTAGCTAGCGCATTGGTTTGATAGTGGCACAGTTGGGATGGACAGTAGCTGGCGCATTGGTTTGATAGCATAGTTGGGATGGACAATAGCTAGCACATTGGTTTGATAGCATAGTTGGGATGGACAGTAGCTAGCACATTGGTTTGATAGCAGCATAGTTGGGATGGACAGTAGCTAGCACATTGGTTTGATAGTAGCATTGTTGGGATGGACAGTAGCTAGCGCATTGGTTTGATAGCATAGCTGGGATGGACAGTAGCTAGCACATTGGTTTGATAGCAGCATAGTTGGGATGGACAGTAGCTAGCACATTGGTTTGATAGTAGCATAGTTGGGATTGACAGTAGCTAGCACATTGGTTTGATAGTAGCATAGTTGGGATGGACAGTAGCTAGCGCATTGGTTTGACAGTAGCATAGTTGGGATGGACAGTAGCTAGCGCATTGGTTTGATAGTGGCATAGTTGGGATAGACAGTAGCTAGCGCATTGGTTTGATAGTGGCACAGTTGGGATGGACAGTAGCTGGCGCATTGGTTTGATAGCATAGTTGGGATGGACAGTAGCTAGCACATTGGTTTGATAGCATAGTTGGGATGGACAGTAGCTAGCACATTGGTTTGATAGCAGCATAGTTGGGATGGACAGTAGCTAGCACATTGGTTTGATAGTAGCATAGTTGGGATGGACAGTAGCTAGCACATTGGTTTGATAGCAGCATAGTTGGGATGGACAGTAGCTAGCACATTGGTTTGATAGTAGCATAGTTGGGATTGACAGTAGCTAGCACATTGGTTTGATAGTAGCAAAGTTGGGATGGACAGTAGCTAGCACATTGGTTTGATAGCAGCATAGTTGGGATGGACAGTAGCTAGCACATTGGTTTGATAGTAGCATAGTTGGGATGGACAGTAGCTAGCGCATTGGTTTGATAGTAGCATAGTTGGGATGGACAGTAGCTAGCGCATTGGTTTGATAGCATAGTTGGGATGGACAGTAGCTAGCACATTGGTTTGATAGCAGCATAGTTGGGATGGACAGTAGCTAGCACATTGGTTTGATGGATGGACAGTAGCTAGCACATTGGTTTGATAGTAGCATAGTTGGGATGGACAGTAGCTAGCGCATTGGTTTGATAGTAGCATAGTTGGGATGGACAGTAGCTAGCGCATTGGTTTGATAGTAGCATAGTTGGGATGGACAGTAGCTATTACATTGGTTTGATATCATAGTTGGGATGGACAATAGCTAGCGCATTGGTTTGATAGTAGCATATTTGGGATGGACTGTAGCTAGCGCATTGGTTTGATAGTAGCATAGTTGGGATGGACAGTAGCTAGCGCATTGGTTTGATAGTAGCATAGTTGGGATGGACAGTAGCTATTACATTGGTTAGATAGCATAGTTGGGATGGACAGTAGCTAGCACATTGGTTTGATAGCATCATAGTTGGGATGGACAATAGCTAGCGCATTGGTTTGATAGTAGCATAGTTGGGATGGACTGTAGCTAGCGCATTGGTTTGATAGTAGCATAGTTGGGATGGACAGTAGCTATTACATTGGTTTGATAGCATAGTTGGGATGGACAGTAGCTAGCACATTGGTTTGACAGTAGCATAGTTGGGATGGACAGTAGCTAGCGCATTGGTTTGATAGTGGCATAGTTGGGATAGACAGTAGCTAGCGCATTGGTTTGATAGTGGCACAGTTGGGATGGACAGTAGCTAGCACATTGGTTTGATAGTAGCATAGTTGGGATGGACAGTAGCTAGCACATTGGTTTGATAGTAGCATAGTTGGGATGGACAGTAGCTAGCACATTGGTTTGATGGATGGACAGTAGCTAGCACATTGGTTTGATAGTAGCATAGTTGGGATGGACAGTAGCTAGCACATTGGTTTGATAGTAGCATAGTTGGGATGGACAGTAGCTAGCACATTGGTTTGATGGATGGACAGTAGCTAGCGCATTGGTTTGATAGTAGCATAGTTGGGATGGACAGTAGCTAGCGCATTGGTTTGATAGCATAGTTGGGATGGACAGTAGCTAGCACATTGGTTTGATAGTAGCATAGTTGGGATGGACAGTAGCTAGCGCATTGGTTTGATAGCATAGCTGGGATGGACAGTAGCTAGCACATTGGTTTGATAGCAGCATAGTTGGGATGGACAGTAGCTAGCACATTGGTTTGATAGTAGCATAGTTGGGATTGACAGTAGCTAGCACATTGGTTTGATAGTAGCATAGTTGGGATGGACAGTAGCTAGCGCATTGGTTTGACAGTAGCATAGTTGGGATGGACAGTAGCTAGCGCATTGGTTTGATAGTGGCATAGTTGGGATAGACAGTAGCTAGCGCATTGGTTTGATAGTGGCACAGTTGGGATGGACAGTAGCTGGCGCATTGGTTTGATAGCATAGTTGGGATGGACAGTAGCTAGCACATTGGTTTGATAGCATAGTTGGGATGGACAGTAGCTAGCACATTGGTTTGATAGCAGCATAGTTGGGATGGACAGTAGCTAGCACATTGGTTTGATAGTAGCATAGTTGGGATGGACAGTAGCTAGCGCATTGGTTTGATAGCATAGCTGGGATGGACAGTAGCTAGCACATTGGTTTGATAGCAGCATAGTTGGGATGGACAGTAGCTAGCACATTGGTTTGATAGTAGCATAGTTGGGATTGACAGTAGCTAGCACATTGGTTTGATAGTAGCATAGTTGGGATGGACAGTAGCTAGCGCATTGGTTTGACAGTAGCATAGTTGGGATGGACAGTAGCTAGCGCATTGGTTTGATAGTGGCATAGTTGGGATAGACAGTAGCTAGCGCATTGGTTTGATAGTGGCACAGTTGGGATGGACAGTAGCTGGCGCATTGGTTTGATAGCATAGTTGGGATGGACAGTAGCTAGCACATTGGTTTGATAGCATAGTTGGGATGGACAGTAGCTAGCACATTGGTTTGATAGCAGCATAGTTGGGATGGACAGTAGCTAGCACATTGGTTTGATAGTAGCATAGTTGGGATGGACAGTAGCTAGCACATTGGTTTGATAGCAGCATAGTTGGGATGGACAGTAGCTAGCACATTGGTTTGATAGTAGCATAGTTGGGATTGACAGTAGCTAGCACATTGGTTTGATAGTAGCAAAGTTGGGATGGACAGTAGCTAGCACATTGGTTTGATAGCAGCATAGTTGGGATGGACAGTAGCTAGCACATTGGTTTGATAGTAGCATAGTTGAAATGGACAGTAGCTAGCGCATTGGTTTGATAGTAGCATAGTTGGGATGGACAGTAGCTAGCGCATTGGTTTGATAGCATAGTTGGGATGGACAGTAGCTAGCACATTGGTTTGATAGCAGCATAGTTGGGATGGACAGTAGCTAGCACATTGGTTTGATGGATGGACAGTAGCTAGCACATTGGTTTGATAGTAGCATAGTTGGGATGGACAGTAGCTAGCGCATTGGTTTGATAGTAGCATAGTTGGGATGGACAGTAGCTAGCGCATTGGTTTGATAGTAGCATAGTTGGGATGGACAGTAGCTATTACATTGGTTTGATATCATAGTTGGGATGGACAATAGCTAGCGCATTGGTTTGATAGTAGCATAGTTGGGATGGACAGTAGCTAGCACATTGGTTTGATAGTAGCATAGTTGGGATTGACAGTAGCTAGCACATTGGTTTGATAGTAGCATAGTTGGGATGGACAGTAGCTAGCGCATTGGTTTGACAGTAGCATAGTTGGGATGGACAGTAGCTAGCGCATTGGTTTGATAGTGGCATAGTTGGGATAGACAGTAGCTAGCGCATTGGTTTGATAGTGGCACAGTTGGGATGGACAGTAGCTGGCGCATTGGTTTGATAGCATAGTTGGGATGGACAGTAGCTAGCACATTGGTTTGATAGCATAGTTGGGATGGACAGTAGCTAGCACATTGGTTTGATAGCAGCATAGTTGGGATGGACAGTAGCTAGCACATTGGTTTGATAGTAGCATAGTTGGGATGGACAGTAGCTAGCGCATTGGTTTGATAGCATAGCTGGGATGGACAGTAGCTAGCACATTGGTTTGATAGCAGCATAGTTGGGATGGACAGTAGCTAGCACATTGGTTTGATAGTAGCATAGTTGGGATTGACAGTAGCTAGCACATTGGTTTGATAGTAGCATAGTTGGGATGGACAGTAGCTAGCGCATTGGTTTGACAGTAGCATAGTTGGGATGGACAGTAGCTAGCGCATTGGTTTGATAGTGGCATAGTTGGGATAGACAGTAGCTAGCGCATTGGTTTGATAGTGGCACAGTTGGGATGGACAGTAGCTGGCGCATTGGTTTGATAGCATAGTTGGGATGGACAGTAGCTAGCACATTGGTTTGATAGCATAGTTGGGATGGACAGTAGCTAGCACATTGGTTTGATAGCAGCATAGTTGGGATGGACAGTAGCTAGCACATTGGTTTGATAGTAGCATAGTTGGGATGGACAGTAGCTAGCACATTGGTTTGATAGTAGCATAGTTGGGATTGACAGTAGCTAGCACATTGGTTTGATAGTAGCAAAGTTGGGATGGACAGTAGCTAGCACATTGGTTTGATAGCAGCATAGTTGGGATGGACAGTAGCTAGCACATTGGTTTGATAGTAGCATAGTTGAAATGGACAGTAGCTAGCGCATTGGTTTGATAGTAGCATAGTTGGGATGGACAGTAGCTAGCGCATTGGTTTGATAGCATAGTTGGGATGGACAGTAGCTAGCACATTGGTTTGATAGCAGCATAGTTGGGATGGACAGTAGCTAGCACATTGGTTTGATGGATGGACAGTAGCTAGCACATTGGTTTGATAGTAGCATAGTTGGGATGGACAGTAGCTAGCGCATTGGTTTGATAGTAGCATAGTTGGGATGGACAGTAGCTAGCGCATTGGTTTGATAGTAGCATAGTTGGGATGGACAGTAGCTATTACATTGGTTTGATATCATAGTTGGGATGGACAATAGCTAGCGCATTGGTTTGATAGTAGCATAGTTGGGATGGACTGTAGCTAGCGCATTGGTTTGATAGTAGCATAGTTGGGATGGACAGTAGCTAGCGCATTGGTTTGATAGTAGCATAGTTGGGATGGACAGTAGCTATTACATTGGTTAGATAGCATAGTTGGGATGGACAGTAGCTAGCACATTGGTTTGATAGCATCATAGTTGGGATGGACAATAGCTAGCGCATTGGTTTGATAGTAGCATAGTTGGGATGGACTGTAGCTAGCGCATTGGTTTGATAGTAGCATAGTTGGGATGGACAGTAGCTATTACATTGGTTTGATAGCATAGTTGGGATGGACAGTAGCTAGCGCATTGGTTTGACAGTAGCATAGTTGGGATGGACAGTAGCTAGCGCATTGGTTTGATAGTGGCATAGTTGGGATAGACAGTAGCTAGCGCATTGTTTTGATAGTGGCATAGTTGGGATGGACAGTAGCTAGCGCATTGGTTTGATAGTAGCATAGTTGGGATGGACAATAGCTATTACATTGGTTTGATAGCATCATAGTTGGGATGGACAGTAGCTAGCGCATTGGTTTGATAGTAGCATAGTTGGGATGGACAGTAGCTAGCGCATTGGTTTGATAGTGGCATAGTTGGGATAGACAGTAGCTAGCGCATTGGTTTGATAGTGGCATAGTTGGGATGGACAGTAGCTAGCGCATTGGTTTGATAGTAGCATAGTTGGGATGGACAGTAGCTAGCACATTGGTTTGATAGCATCATAGTTGGGATGGACAGTAGCTAGCGCATAGGTTTGATAGTAGCATAGTTGGGATTGACAGTAGCTAGCGCATTGGTTTGATAGTAGCATAGTTGGGGTGGACTCTAGCTAGCGCATTGGTTTGATAGTAGCATAGTTGGGATGGACATTAGCTAGCGCATTGGTTTGATAGTAGCATAGTTGGGATGGACAGTAGCTAGCACATTGGTTTGATAGTAGAATAGTTGGGATGGACAGTAGCTAGCACATTGGTTTGATGGATGGACAGTAGCTAGCGCATTGGTTTGATAGTAGCATAGTTGGGATGGACAGTAGCTAGCGCATTGGTTTGATAGCATAGTTGGGATGGACAGTAGCTAGCACATTGGTTTGATAGTAGCATAGTTGGGATGGACAGTAGCTAGCGCATTGGTTTGATAGCATAGCTGGGAAGGACAGTAGCTAGCACATTGGTTTGATAGCAGCATAGTTGGGATGGACAGTAGCTAGCACATTGGTTTGATAGTAGCATAGTTGGGATTGACAGTAGCTAGCACATTGGTTTGATAGTAGCATAGTTGGGATGGACAGTAGCTAGCGCATTGGTTTGACAGTAGCATAGTTGGGATGGACAGTAGCTAGCGCATTGGTTTGATAGTGGCATAGTTGGGATAGACAGTAGCTAGCGCATTGGTTTGATAGTGGCACAGTTGGGATGGACAGTAGCTGGCGCATTGGTTTGATAGCATAGTTGGGATGGACAGTAGCTAGCACATTGGTTTGATAGCATAGTTGGGATGGACAGTAGCTAGCACATTGGTTTGATATCAGCATAGTTGGGATGGACAGTAGCTAGCACATTGGTTTGATAGTAGCATAGTTGGGATGGACAGTAGCTAGCACATTGGTTTGATAGCAGCATAGTTGGGATGGACAGTAGCTAGCACATTGGTTTGATAGCAGCATAGTTGGGATGGACAGTAGCTAGCACATTGGTTTGATGGATGGACAGTAGCTAGCACATTGGTTTGATAGTAGCATAGTTGGGATGGACAGTAGCTAGCGCATTGGTTTGATAGTAGCATAGTTGGGATGGACAGTAGCTAGCGCATTGGTTTGATAGTAGCATAGTTGGGATGGACAGTAGCTATTACATTGGTTTGATATCATAGTTGGGATGGACAATAGCTAGCGCATTGGTTTGATAGTAGCATAGTTGGGATGGACTGTAGCTAGCGCATTGGTTTGATAGTAGCATAGTTGGGATGGACAGTAGCTAGCGCATTGGTTTGATAGTAGCATAGTTGGGATGGACAGTAGCTATTACATTGGTTAGATAGCATAGTTGGGATGGACAGTAGCTAGCACATTGGTTTGATAGCATCATAGTTGGGATGGACAATAGCTAGCGCATTGGTTTGATAGTAGCATAGTTGGGATGGACTGTAGCTAGCGCATTGGTTTGATAGTAGCATAGTTGGGATGGACAGTAGCTATTACATTGGTTTGATAGTAGCATAGTTGGGATGGACAGTAGCTAGCGCATTGGTTTGACAGTAGCATAGTTGGGATGGACAGTAGCTAGCGCATTGGTTTGATAGTGGCATAGTTGGGATAGACAGTAGCTAGCGCATTGTTTTGATAGTGGCATAGTTGGGATGGACAGTAGCTAGCGCATTGGTTTGATAGTAGCATAGTTGGGATGGACAATAGCTATTACATTGGTTTGATAGCATCATAGTTGGGATGGACAGTAGCTAGCGCATTGGTTTGATAGTAGCATAGTTGGGATGGACAGTAGCTAGCGCATTGGTTTGATATTGGCATAGTTGGGATAGACAGTAGCTAGCGCATTGGTTTGATAGTGGCATAGTTGGGATGGACAGTAGCTAGCGCATTGGTTTGATAGTAGCATAGTTGGGATGGACAGTAGCTAGCACATTGGTTTGATAGCACCATAGTTGGGATGGACAGTAGCTAGCGCATAGGTTTGATAGTAGCATAGTTGGGATTGACAGTAGCTAGCGCATTGGTTTGATAGTAGCATAGTTGGGGTGGACTCTAGCTAGCGCATTGGTTTGATAGTAGCATAGTTGGGATGGACAGTAGCTAGCGCATTGGTTTGATAGTAGCATAGTTGGGATGGACAGTAGCTAGCACATTGGTTTGATGGATGGACAGTAGCTAGCACATTGGTTTGATAGTAGCATAGTTGGGATGGACAGTAGCTAGCGCATTGGTTTGATAGTAGCATAGTTGGGATGGACTGTAGCTAGCGCATTGGTTTGATAGTAGCATAGTTGGGATGGACAGTAGCTAGCGCATTGGTTTGATAGTAGCATAGTTGGGATGGACAGTAGCTAGCGCATTGGTTTGATAGTGGCACAGTTGGGATGGACAGTAGCTGGCGCATTGGTTTGATAGCATAGTTGGGATGGACAGTAGCTAGCACATTGGTTTGATAGCATAGTTGGGATGGACAGTAGCTAGCACATTGGTTTGATAGCAGCATATTTGGGATGGACTAGCTAGCACATTGGTTTGATAGTAGTATAGTTGGGATGGACAGTAGCTAGCACATTGGTTTGATAGCAGCATAGTTGGGATGGACAGTAGCTAGCACATTGGTTTGATAGTAGCATAGTTGGGATTGACAGTAGCTAGCACATTGGTTTGATAGTAGCAAAGTTGGGATGGACAGTAGCTAGCACATTGGTTTGATAGCAGCATAGTTGGGATGGACAGTAGCTAGCACATTGGTTTGATAGTAGCATAGTTGGGATTGACAGTAGCTAGCACATTGGTTTGATAGTAGCAAAGTTGGGATGGACAGTAGCTAGCACATTGGTTTGATAGCAGCATAGTTGGGATGGACAGTAGCTAGCACATTGGTTTGATAGTAGCATAGTTGGGATGGACAGTAGCTAGCGCATTGGTTTGATAGTAGCATAGTTGGGATGGACAGTAGCTAGCGCATTGGTTTGATAGCATAGTTGGGATGGACAGTAGCTAGCACATTGGTTTGATAGCAGCATAGTTGGGATGGACAGTAGCTAGCACATTGGTTTGATGGATGGACAGTAGCTAGCACATTGGTTTGATAGTAGCATAGTTGGGATGGACAGTAGCTAGCGCATTGGTTTGATAGTAGCATAGTTGGGATGGACAGTAGCTATTACATTGGTTTGATATCATAGTTGGGATGGACAATAGCTAGCGCATTGGTTTGATAGTAGCATAGTTGGGATGGACTGTAGCTAGCGCATTGGTTTGATAGTAGCATAGTTGGGATGGACAGTAGCTATTACATTGGTTAGATAGCATAGTTGGGATGGACAGTAGCTAGCACATTGGTTTGATAGCATCATAGTTGGGATGGACAATAGCTAGCGCATTGGTTTGATAGTAGCATAGTTGGGATGGACTGTAGCTAGCGCATTGGTTTGATAGTAGCATAGTTGGGATGGACAGTAGCTATTACATTGGTTTGATAGCATAGTTGGGATGGACAGTAGCTTGCGCATTGGTTTGACAGTAGCATAGTTGGGATGGACAGTAGCTAGCGCATTGGTTTGATAGTGGCATAGTTGGGATAGACAGTAGCTAGCGCATTGTTTTGATAGTGGCATAGTTGGGATGGACAGTAGCTATTACATTGGTTTGATAGCATAGTTGGGATAGACAGTAGCTAGCGCATTGTTTTGATAGTGGCATAGTTGGGATGGACAGTAGCTATTACATTGGTTTGATAGCATAGTTGGGATGGACAGTAGCTAGCGCATTGGTTTGACAGTAGCATAGTTGGGATGGACAGTAGCTAGCGCATTGGTTTGACAGTAGCATAGTTGGGATGGACAGTAGCTAGCGCATTGGTTTGATAGTGGCATAGTTGGGATAGACAGTAGCTAGCGCATTGTTTTGATAGTGGCATAGTTGGGATGGACAGTAGCTAGCGCATTGGTTTGATAGTAGCATAGTTGGGATGGACAATAGCTATTACATTGGTTTGATAGCATCATAGTTGGGATGGACAGTAGCTAGCGCATTGGTTTGATAGTAGCATAGTTGGGATGGACAGTAGCTAGCGCATTGGTTTGATAGTGGCATAGTTGGGATAGACAGTAGCTAGCGCATTGGTTTGATCGTGGCACAGTTGGGATGGACAGTAGCTGGCGCATTGGTTTGATAGCATAGTTGGGATGGACAGTAGCTAGCACATTGGTTTGATAGCATAGTTGGGATGGACAGTAGCTAGCACATTGGTTTGATAGCAGCATAGTTGGGATGGACAGTAGCTAGCACATTGGTTTGATAGTAGCATAGTTGGGATGGACAGTAGCTAGCACATTGGTTTGATAGCAGCATAGTTGGGATGGACAGTAGCTAGCACATTGGTTTGATAGTAGCATAGTTGGGATTGACAGTAGCTAGCACATTGGTTTGATAGTAGCAAAGTTGGGATGGACAGTAGCTAGCACATTGGTTTGATAGCATAGTTGGGATGGACAGTAGCTAGCACATTGGTTTGATAGCAGCATAGTTGGGATGGACAGTAGCTAGCACATTGGTTTGATAGTAGCATAGTTGGGATTGACAGTAGCTAGCACATTGGTTTGATAGTAGCAAAGTTGGGATGGACAGTAGCTAGCGCATTGGTTTGATAGCATAGTTGGGATGGACAGTAGCTAGCACATTGGTTTGATAGCAGCATAGTTGGGATGGACAGTAGCTAGCACATTGGTTTGATGGATGGACAGTAGCTAGCACATTGGTTTGATAGTAGCATAGTTGGGATGGACAGTAGCTAGCGCATTGGTTTGATAGTAGCATAGTTGGGATGGACAGTAGCTATTACATTGGTTTGATATCATAGTTGGGATGGACAATAGCTAGCGCATTGGTTTGATAGTAGCATAGTTGGGATGGACTGTAGCTAGCGCATTGGTTTGATAGTAGCATAGTTGGGATGGACTGTAGCTAGCGCATTGGTTTGATAGTAGCATAGTTGGGATGGCCCTACTAACACAGTGGGTTGCAGCAACGTTGCACATAAGTTGTACTTAGGTAAGTTGCAACGTTACCATCAGGCGATGTTGTGACAACGTCCATCTAAGGTCGAAAATAACTTTACCCTCCTAAGTCTAATTAGACTTTTCTGCAACGTTGCAGAAACATTTGCAATATGGGTCCCTGCAACGTCATTAAATATACGTTGCAGTGACGTTGGATTAAAGTCCTATTAGGCTAGCAATCGGGCTATCCCGTGACGTCACTGCTTGCTGGTTCACAGTTAAAGTAGGCAGGATTCTTTGCCAAACTGCTCCTGTCTTTTTAATTTTTTTTTAATTTTCGCTTATATCCTTCATATTGTACTGTATGTTGAGGTTAATAACGCATCTTAGAAATGTTATTGATTGTATATTTCCCTGTTTGTTATAAATTGAATGCTTTTTCATTAATTAAAAAAAATTCTAACTTTTCGGTGTCGACCAAGATATCATTTTTCAAAAGACGTGTCGAGAAAACCCATTCATTCTCTCTGCATTATGGAACGCTTCCACTAGGGGGCGATGAGATCACTTTCCCTCCCTATAGATGGGTTCGCCGCCTACGTCACAGCAGAGCGAGCACGCAGCCTCTTTGGGAAAAAGGAACGAGCGAACGAGGAACGAACTCGCTAGCTACTCGTTTCATGTAGCTAATTATGCCTCAAAGCTGCTGTGCTGTGAACTGTACAAACAGAAAAGGACAAGATGATGGCCTCAGATTCTTCAGCATCCCCTCGAGATGTCACCCTTTTCAGAGGAACCGTCGAAAGCTGTGGTTTAAAGCCATAAAGAGAACAGATTGGGGACTAACAAACACAGTGTGGTGCGCACTTCAGCTCTGGTAAGTTATACCAGTTACCTCGGGGTTTTTTTCCTCATCAAATTACATTGATTTGACTGTTGGTTTAGCTATTTATTTGTTTACTTACCGGTAATAATTTAAGTAAACAGAAGTAACTCATAACCTGCACGCTAAACTAAGTTCAGGAATTGGAAGCCCAATGCTAGCTAGCTAACGTTAGCTAGTGCTAGCTAGCACGCTACCTAATGATAGCTAGCTAACGTTAGCTATTGCTAGCTAGCACACTACCTAGTGTTAGCTAGCTAAGTCAAGGCCCGAACTTGACTAACGTTTAGACAATATTGCAAATAATCCGACAAACTATTGCAAACCTTTTTTCTGTTACTGCTGGCTTTGTTTTCGCCGCGAACATTTGCAGAAACATAAGCAAGCGAAAGGTCTGAGCTGGTAGTTTGTGTTAGTTAACGTTACTCTAAAATGGCCGCTGCACATGTGAATTGTTTGTTGTTTGACTCTGCTGAATTTGAGACTCACATTGGGAGCTCACTCGTGTCAGGCTTTCTAAGGACATCACGAATCTTAGGCTAATATTACATAGGCAACAGTGAAGGCGAAGCCAAGATAATGCTTTATATATTTTCCATTTGTCTGGAAAGTGGGAGACTGAGAACAATGCCACCCACGAGGTAAGCGGGTTACCGGACAATAGCGTTAGCTCGAAACAAAGATGGAGGCAGCTTTGTTTGCCACATTAGTAGTATCGGTGGTGGATATTGTTGGAGTTCGAGTCAAAAACAGGCGTTCCTGTTAAAACTGAAACTGCATGTTTGTGTTGAAATGAAATGTCTATGCCTACTGCACACTGATAGTTGGACTATTTTTTATTTATTTTGAATACCATTTTACTCATCTTGCAGATTTTTCAAGCTTGTCCCATGTGGGCGAGCGGGGCCCAGGCCCCATGTATAGCACCCCAGCCAGATCATACAGCACCCCAGCCAGACCAGGTAAGAGTGGCATGTACTGCTGTGGTGTCTACCTGTCTTGTCTTTATTTAGTTTCCCTCCAAATGCCAGAAGCCAAAGCCAACACCATAAAGTTTCCTGCTAATCCCTTTAGGTTTTCAGTTAGCTCTGTGATTGGCTTTTTTAGATTGAATACCATTTACTCATCTTGCAGATTTTCCGAGCTCATCCCCTGTGAGCGAAAACCATGCGAGCCCAGGCTTCATGTATAGCACCCCAGCCAGACCAGGTAAGAGTGGCATGTACTGCTGTGGTGTTTTGATGTCTACCTGTTAATGTCTTAATTTATTTTCCTTCAAATGCCAGAAGCCAAAGCATGCTGACAACACCATACAGTTTCCTGCTAATCCCTTTCCTTTATCCCTTTTGTTTTTCAGTTAGGTCTGTGATGCCGTCGCCCAATAAAACGGCTCCAGCACCATTGACTCCATGTAACCCTCTACCTAATCGATGCTGCTCTGCAGATGCTGGTATGGGACTACTTCATGTTGCATGCAGGGATATATTTTGAGTTTCATTTAGTTTTATGTCAATGTACTTATAGCCACATCTGTGTTTATCTAGATTTCCAGAGGTCTGTACATCAGCAGTTCTCAGAGATGCGGGAGCAACTCCGTGAGCTTGCACGGACTGTGAGGGAACTGGCCCAGAGCACGTGGCCTGTGGAGTCTGGAGCCCAGGGAGAAGTGCTGGATGTACTGAACCCTGCCCAAACGGACGAGGAGCTGCAGGTCTGTGAGGCCAGGTTGAAGGACCGGGAACATCAGAGGAAGATGGTGAGTGTCTGCAGGGCGGAACTTTGTCTTATTTTTGCAGTGCAGGTAAGGGTACAGTAAATGACTGTCTTTGTTTTGCAGACACAATACCTAGGTGCCATTGGTGGCAGAGACTTGGCGGACACAGTCCGGCGGGTGCTGTCAGCTGTAGCCACACATGCGGTGTGGAGCGCCTACAGTGTGCACGGGAAGAAGGGGAAGAAGCCACTGAAGAGTATGACACTCTTCAATGTTCTAACACGTAAGAAATGGTTCATATTTTGAATATTTTTTAATACATCGTCTTTGTTCCATGACCAATGTGAATTGAAACCATTACCTTTCTTGATAACTTAAAGGTGCAGTGATGGTCTCCATGCCAAAGGCTATGATGGCGTAGGTGGCCGCCCAGCTGCAGGAGACATTGAAACATGCCCCTGCTAAATGCAGAAGGGTAAGTGATGTCTTTTTCTTTGGTTTCTCCTACCCAGTGACACTGCATGGTTCCAAAGATTGTGTACCACTTTTTTGTGCATGTATGTGCGTTGTGTATTTACGGCCATTTCATTGTGTCTTTAGGTATCTGCAGAAGTCCGCCTGAGCACAGCCCATCCAAGAACAGTCCATCTGAGCACTCCCCAGCATTCTGATGAGGAAGACTTCCCTTCCTAGCTGCCCCCCAGCCCATCTGACGCCCACCCGCAGCCCATCTGAGCACAGCCCCCCCCCCCAGCCTATCTGAGCACAGCCTGCCATTTTTTTTTTTTAAATAACTTTTTTTGTAAATAACTTTTTGTATTTTTTTTTTTTAATCCTTTTTGTTTTTAAACTTGTTTATCATGTTGCAGGCCAGACATTGTGTACTTTTTTAATAAAATAAATTGTTCTTGACTGAATGGTGTTGTCATAACTTTTGTACCATAATTTTGCTTGCTGCATTGACTATGACATTAATAGGCTCTTTGCACAAGCTCCACTACTTCCTGACACTCTACAGGCGTATTTCTTTCCTGTCCTATACTAGTGGATGGAAGTGATTGATCAGGTGTGCTGCACACCGGATTCATCGCTATTGCTATCCAATAGTATAGGACGGTAAAGAAATATGCCTGTAGAGTTTCAGGAAGTAGTGGCGCTTGTGCAAGGAGCTGATTTGTTTTGTAATGCAAATTATAAATGTAGCCAACGGAAGTGTAGACCACGTTGCAGCAACGTAACAAAGTAATATATAAACGTGTATACAACGTTGCAGCAATATACATCGAAATCATCGCGGAAATCACAACGTTGTGTACACATTGCAGGCACGTTGCAGACACGTTGGACCTGCACGTTGCAGCAACTTGTGTGCAGATACCGCGTTTGCGTTGCATGCACGTTTAACTTGACGTTGAGTGGACCATACAAAAGTCTAAATTGCACGTTTCTGCAACATTGCTGCAACCTGATTGTGTTAGTAGGGGGACAGTAGCTATTACATTGGTTTGATAGCATAGTTGGGATGGACAGTAGCTAGCGCATTGGTTTGACAGTAGCATAGTTGGGATGGACAGTAGCTAGCGCATTGGTTTGATAGTGGCATAGTTGGGATAGACAGTAGCTAGCGCATTGTTTTGATAGTGGCATAGTTGGGATGGACAGTAGCTAGCGCATTGGTTTGATAGTAGCATAGTTGGGATGGACAGTAGCTAGCGCATTGGTTTGACAGTAGCATAGTTGGGATGGACAGTAGCTAGCGCATTGGTTTGATAGTGGCATAGTTGGGATAGACAGTAGCTAGCGCATTGGTTTGATAGTGGCACAGTTGGGATGGACAGTAGCTGGCGCATTGGTTTGATAGCATAGTTGGGATGGACAGTAGCTAGCACATTGGTTTGATAGCATAGTTGGGATGGACAGTAGCTAGCACATTGGTTTGATAGCAGCATAGTTGGGATGGACAGTAGCTAGCACATTGGTTTGATAGTAGCATAGTTGGGATGGACAGTAGCTAGCGCATTGGTTTGATAGTGGCATAGTTGGGATAGACAGTAGCTAGCGCATTGTTTTGATAGTGGCATAGTTGGGATGGACAGTAGCTAGCGCATTGGTTTGATAGTAGCATAGTTGGGATGGACAGTAGCTAGCGCATTGGTTTGACAGTAGCATAGTTGGGATGGACAGTAGCTAGCGCATTGGTTTGATAGTGGCATAGTTGGGATAGACAGTAGCTAGCGCATTGGTTTGATAGTGGCACAGTTGGGATGGACAGTAGCTGGCGCATTGGTTTGATAGCATAGTTGGGATGGACAGTAGCTAGCACATTGGTTTGATAGCATAGTTGGGATGGACAGTAGCTAGCACATTGGTTTGATAGCAGCATAGTTGGGATGGACAGTAGCTAGCACATTGGTTTGATAGTAGCATAGTTGGGATGGACAGTAGCTAGCACATTGGTTTGATAGCAGCATAGTTGGGATGGACAGTAGCTAGCACATTGGTTTGATAGTAGCATAGTTGGGATTGACAGTAGCTAGCACATTGGTTTGATAGTAGCAAAGTTGGGATGGACAGTAGCTAGCACATTGGTTTGATAGCAGCATAGTTGGGATGGACAGTAGCTAGCACATTGGTTTGATAGTAGCATAGTTGGGATGGACAGTAGCTAGCGCATTGGTTTGATAGTAGCATAGTTGGGATGGACAGTAGCTAGCGCATTGGTTTGATAGTAGCATAGTTGGGATGGACAGTAGCTAGCACATTGGTTTGATAGCAGCATAGTTGGGATGGACAGTAGCTAGCACATTGGTTTGATGGATGGACAGTAGCTAGCACATTGGTTTGATAGTAGCATAGTTGGGATGGACAGTAGCTAGCGCATTGGTTTGATAGTAGCATAGTTGGGATGGACAGTAGCTAGCGCATTGGTTTGATAGTAGCATAGTTGGGATGGACAGTAGCTATTACATTGGTTTGATATCATAGTTGGGATGGACAATAGCTAGCGCATTGGTTTGATAGTAGCATAGTTGGGATGGACTGTAGCTAGCGCATTGGTTTGATAGTAGCATAGTTGGGATGGACAGTAGCTAGCGCATTGGTTTGATAGTAGCATAGTTGAGATGGACAGTAGCTATTACATTGGTTTGATATCATAGTTGGGATGGACAATAGCTAGCGCATTGGTTTGATAGTAGCATATTTGGGATGGACTGTAGCTAGCGCATTGGTTTGATAGTAGCATAGTTGGGATGGACAGTAGCTAGCGCATTGGTTTGATAGTAGCATAGTTGGGATGGACAGTAGCTATTACATTGGTTAGATAGCATAGTTGGGATGGACAGTAGCTAGCACATTGGTTTGATAGCATCATAGTTGGGATGGACAATAGCTAGCGCATTGGTTTGATAGTAGCATAGTTGGGATGGACTGTAGCTAGCGCATTGGTTTGATAGTAGCATAGTTGGGATGGACAGTAGCTATTACATTGGTTTGATAGCATAGTTGGGATGGACAGTAGCTAGCGCATTGGTTTGACAGTAGCATAGTTGGGATGGACAGTAGCTAGCGCATTGGTTTGATAGTGGCATAGTTGGGATAGACAGTAGCTAGCGCATTGGTTTGATAGTGGCACAGTTGGGATGGACAGTAGCTAGCGCATTGGTTTGATAGTAGCATAGTTGGGATGGACAGTAGCTATTACATTGGTTTGATAGCATAGTTGGGATGGACAGTAGCTAGCGCATTGGTTTGACAGTAGCATAGTTGGGATGGACAGTAGCTAGCGCATTGGTTTGATAGTGGCATAGTTGGGATAGACAGTAGCTAGCGCATTGGTTTGATAGTAGCATAGTTGGGATGGACAGTAGCTAGCACATTGGTTTGATAGTAGCATAGTTGGGATGGACAGTAGCTAGCACATTGGTTTGATGGATGGACAGTAGCTAGCACATTGGTTTGATAGTAGCATAGTTGGGATGGACAGTAGCTAGCACATTGGTTTGATAGTAGCATAGTTGGGATGGACAGTAGCTAGCACATTGGTTTGATGGATGGACAGTAGCTAGCGCATTGGTTTGATAGTAGCATAGTTGGGATGGACAGTAGCTAGCGCATTGGTTTGATAGCATAGTTGGGATGGACAGTAGCTAGCACATTGGTTTGATAGTAGCATAGTTGGGATGGACAGTAGCTAGCGCATTGGTTTGATAGCATAGCTGGGATGGACAGTAGCTAGCACATTGGTTTGATAGCAGCATAGTTGGGATGGACAGTAGCTAGCACATTGGTTTGATAGTAGCATAGTTGGGATTGACAGTAGCTAGCACATTGGTTTGATAGTAGCATAGTTGGGATGGACAGTAGCTAGCGCATTGGTTTGACAGTAGCATAGTTGGGATGGACAGTAGCTAGCGCATTGGTTTGATAGTGGCATAGTTGGGATAGACAGTAGCTAGCGCATTGGTTTGATAGTGGCACAGTTGGGATGGACAGTAGCTGGCGCATTGGTTTGATAGCATAGTTGGGATGGACAGTAGCTAGCACATTGGTTTGATAGCATAGTTGGGATGGACAGTAGCTAGCACATTGGTTTGATAGCAGCATAGTTGGGATGGACAGTAGCTAGCACATTGGTTTGATAGTAGCATAGTTGGGATTGACAGTAGCTAGCACATTGGTTTGATAGTAGCATAGTTGGGATGGACAGTAGCTAGCGCATTGGTTTGACAGTAGCATAGTTGGGATGGACAGTAGCTAGCGCATTGGTTTGATAGTGGCATAGTTGGGATAGACAGTAGCTAGCGCATTGGTTTGATAGTGGCACAGTTGGGATGGACAGTAGCTGGCGCATTGGTTTGATAGCATAGTTGGGATGGACAGTAGCTAGCACATTGGTTTGATAGCATAGTTGGGATGGACAGTAGCTAGCACATTGGTTTGATAGCAGCATAGTTGGGATGGACAGTAGCTAGCACATTGGTTTGATAGTAGCATAGTTGGGATGGACAGTAGCTAGCACATTGGTTTGATAGCAGCATAGTTGGGATGGACAGTAGCTAGCACATTGGTTTGATAGTAGCATAGTTGGGATTGACAGTAGCTAGCACATTGGTTTGATAGTAGCAAAGTTGGGATGGACAGTAGCTAGCACATTGGTTTGATAGCAGCATAGTTGGGATGGACAGTAGCTAGCACATTGGTTTGATAGTAGCATAGTTGGGATGGACAGTAGCTAGCGCATTGGTTTGATAGTAGCATAGTTGGGATGGACAGTAGCTAGCGCATTGGTTTGATAGCATAGTTGGGATGGACAGTAGCTAGCACATTGGTTTGATAGCAGCATAGTTGGGATGGACAGTAGCTAGCACATTGGTTTGATGGATGGACAGTAGCTAGCACATTGGTTTGATAGTAGCATAGTTGGGATGGACAGTAGCTAGCGCATTGGTTTGATAGTAGCATAGTTGGGATGGACAGTAGCTAGCGCATTGGTTTGATAGTAGCATAGTTGGGATGGACAGTAGCTATTACATTGGTTTGATATCATAGTTGGGATGGACAATAGCTAGCGCATTGGTTTGATAGTAGCATAGTTGGGATGGACTGTAGCTAGCGCATTGGTTTGATAGTAGCATAGTTGGGATGGACAGTAGCTAGCGCATTGGTTTGATAGTAGCATAGTTGGGATGGACAGTAGCTATTACATTGGTTAGATAGCATAGTTGGGATGGACAGTAGCTAGCACATTGGTTTGATAGCATCATAGTTGGGATGGACAATAGCTAGCGCATTGGTTTGATAGTAGCATAGTTGGGATGGACTGTAGCTAGCGCATTGGTTTGATAGTAGCATAGTTGGGATGGACAGTAGCTATTACATTGGTTTGATAGCATAGTTGGGATGGACAGTAGCTAGCGCATTGGTTTGACAGTAGCATAGTTGGGATGGACAGTAGCTAGCGCATTGGTTTGATAGTGGCATAGTTGGGATAGACAGTAGCTAGCGCATTGTTTTGATAGTGGCATAGTTGGGATGGACAGTAGCTAGCGCATTGGTTTGATAGTAGCATAGTTGGGATGGACAATAGCTATTACATTGGTTTGATAGCATCATAGTTGGGATGGACAGTAGCTAGCGCATTGGTTTGATAGTAGCATAGTTGGGATGGACAGTAGCTAGCGCATTGGTTTGATAGTGGCATAGTTGGGATAGACAGTAGCTAGCGCATTGGTTTGATAGTGGCATAGTTGGGATTGACAGTAGCTAGCGCATTGGTTTGATAGTAGCATAGTTGGGATGGACAGTAGCTAGCACATTGGTTTGATAGCATCATAGTTGGGATGGACAGTAGCTAGCGCATAGGTTTGATAGTAGCATAGTTGGGATTGACAGTAGCTAGCGCATTGGTTTGATAGTAGCATAGTTGGGGTGGACTCTAGCTAGCGCATTGGTTTGATAGTAGCATAGTTGGGATGGACAGTAGCTAGCGCATTGGTTTGATAGTAGCATAGTTGGGATGGACAGTAGCTAGCACATTGGTTTGATGGATGGACAGTAGCTAGCACATTGGTTTGATAGTAGCATAGTTGGGATGGACAGTAGCTAGCGCATTGGTTTGATAGTAGCATAGTTGGGATGGACTGTAGCTAGCGCATTGGTTTGATAGTAGCATAGTTGGGATGGACAGTAGCTAGCGCATTGGTTTGATAGTAGCATAGTTGGGATGGACAGTAGCTAGCGCATTGGTTTGATAGTAGCATAGTTGGGATGGACAGTAGCTAGCACATTGGTTTGATAGCATAGTTGGGATTGACAGTAGCTAGCACATTGGTTTGATAGTAGCATAGTTGGGATGGACAGTAGCTAGCACATTGGTTTGATAGTAGCATAGTTGGGATGGACAGTAGCTAGCACATTGGTTTGATGGATGGACAGTAGCTAGCACATTGGTTTGATAGTAGAATAGTTGGGATGGACAGTAGCTAGCACATTGGTTTGATGGATGGACAGTAGCTAGCGCATTGGTTTGATAGCAGCATAGTTGGGATGGACAGTAGCTAGCGCATTGGTTTGATAGCATAGTTGGGATGGACAGTAGCTAGCACATTGGTTTGATAGTAGCATAGTTGGGATAGACAGTAGCTAGCGCATTGGTTTGATAGCATAGCTGGGATGGACAGTAGCTAGCACATTGGTTTGATAGCAGCATAGTTGGGATGGACAGTAGCTAGCACATTGGTTTGATAGTAGCATAGTTGGGATTGACAGTAGCTAGCACATTGGTTTGATAGTAGCATAGTTGGGATGGACAGTAGCTAGCGCATTGGTTTGACAGTAGCATAGTTGGGATGGACAGTAGCTAGCGCATTGGTTTGATAGTGGCATAGTTGGGATGGACAGTAGCTAGCACATTGGTTTGATAGTAGCATAGTTGGGATGGACAGTAGCTAGCGCATTGGTTTGATAGTAGCATAGTTGGGATGGACTGTAGCTAGCGCATTGGTTTGATAGTAGCATAGTTGGGATGGACAGTAGCTAGCGCATTGGTTTGATAGTAGCATAGTTGGGATGGACAGTAGCTAGCGCATTGGTTTGATAGTAGCATAGTTGGGATGGACAGTAGCTAGCACATTGGTTTGATAGCATAGTTGGGATTGACAGTAGCTAGCACATTGGTTTGATAGTAGCATAGTTGGGATGGACAGTAGCTAGCACATTGGTTTGATAGTAGCATAGTTGGGATGGACAGTAGCTAGCACATTGGTTTGATGGATGGACAGTAGCTAGCACATTGGTTTGATAGTAGAATAGTTGGGATGGACAGTAGCTAGCACATTGGTTTGATGGATGGACAGTAGCTAGCGCATTGGTTTGATAGCAGCATAGTTGGGATGGACAGTAGCTAGCGCATTGGTTTGATAGCATAGTTGGGATGGACAGTAGCTAGCACATTGGTTTGATAGTAGCATAGTTGGGATAGACAGTAGCTAGCGCATTGGTTTGATAGCATAGCTGGGATGGACAGTAGCTAGCACATTGGTTTGATAGCAGCATAGTTGGGATGGACAGTAGCTAGCACATTGGTTTGATAGTAGCATAGTTGGGATTGACAGTAGCTAGCACATTGGTTTGATAGTAGCATAGTTGGGATGGACAGTAGCTAGCGCATTGGTTTGACAGTAGCATAGTTGGGATGGACAGTAGCTAGCGCATTGGTTTGATAGTGGCATAGTTGGGATGGACAGTAGCTAGCACATTGGTTTGATAGTAGCATAGTTGGGATGGCCCTACTAACACAGTGGGTTGCAGCAACGTTGCACATAAGTTGTACTTAGGTAAGTTGCAACGTTACCATCAGGCGATGTTGTGACAACGTCCATCTAAGGTCGAAAATAACTTTACCCTCCTAAGTCTAATTAGACTTTTCTGCAACGTTGCAGAAACATTTGCAATATGGGTCCCTGCAACGTCATTAAATAAACGTTGCAGTGACGTTGGATTAAAGTCCTATTAGGCTAGCAATCGGGCTATCCCGTGACGTCACTGCTTGCTGGTTCACAGTTAAAGTAGGCAGGATTCTTTGCCAAACTGCTCCTGTCTTTTTAATTTTTTTTTAATTTTCGCTTATATCCTTCATATTGTACTGTATGTTGAGGTTAATAACGCATCTTAGAAATGTTATTGATTGTATATTTCCCTGTTTGTTATAAATTGAATGCTTTTTCATTAATTAAAAAAAATTCTAACTTTTCGGTGTCGACCAAGATATCATTTTTCAAAAGACGTGTCGAGAAAACCCATTCATTCTCTCTGCATTATGGAACGCTTCCACTAGGGGGCGATGAGATCACTTTCCCTCCCTATAGATGGGTTCGCCGCCTACGTCACAGCAGAGCGAGCACGCAGCCTCTTTGGGAAAAAGGAACGAGCGAACGAGGAACGAACTCGCTAGCTACTCGTTTCATGTAGCTAATTATGCCTCAAAGCTGCTGTGCTGTGAACTGTACAAACAGAAAAGGACAAGATGATGGCCTCAGATTCTTCAGCATCCCCTCGAGATGTCACCCTTTTCAGAGGAACCGTCGAAAGCTGTGGTTTAAAGCCATAAAGAGAACAGATTGGGGACTAACAAACACAGTGTGGTGCGCACTTCAGCTCTGGTAAGTTATACCAGTTACCTCGGGGTTTTTTTCCTCATCAAATTACATTGATTTGACTGTTGGTTTAGCTATTTATTTGTTTACTTACCGGTAATAATTTAAGTAAACAGAAGTAACTCATAACCTGCACGCTAAACTAAGTTCAGGAATTGGAAGCCCAATGCTAGCTAGCTAACGTTAGCTAGTGCTAGCTAGCACGCTACCTAATGATAGCTAGCTAACGTTAGCTATTGCTAGCTAGCACACTACCTAGTGTTAGCTAGCTAAGTCAAGGCCCGAATTTGACTAACGTTTAGACAATATTGCAAATAATCCGACAAACTATTGCAAACCTTTTTTCTGTTACTGCTGGCTTTGTGTTCGCCGCGAACATTTGCAGAAACATAAGCAAGCGAAAGGTCTGAGCTGGTAGTTTGTGTTAGTTAACGTTACTCTAAAATGGCCGCTGCACATGTGAATTGTTTGTTGTTTGACTCTGCTGAATTTGAGACTCACATTGGGAGCTCACTCGTGTCAGGCTTTTTAAGGACATCACGAATCTTAGGCTAATATTACATAGGCAACAGTGAAGGCGAAGCCAAGATAATGCTTTATATATTTTCCATTTGTCTGGAAAGTGGGAGACTGAGAACAATGCCACCCACGAGGTAAGCGGGTTACCGGACAATAGCGTTAGCTCGAAACAAAGATGGAGGCAGCTTTGTTTGCCACATTAGTAGTATCGGTGGTGGATATTGTTGGAGTTCGAGTCAAAAACAGGCGTTCCTGTTAAAACTGAAACTGCATGTTTGTGTTGAAATGAAATGTCTATGCCTACTGCACACTGATAGTTGGACTATTTTTTATTTATTTTGAATACCATTTTACTCATCTTGCAGATTTTTCAAGCTTGTCCCATGTGGGCGAGCGGGGCCCAGGCCCCATGTATAGCACCCCAGCCAGATCATACAGCACCCCAGCCAGACCAGGTAAGAGTGGCATGTACTGCTGTGGTGTCTACCTGTCTTGTCTTTATTTAGTTTCCCTCCAAATGCCAGAAGCCAAAGCCAACACCATAAAGTTTCCTGCTAATCCCTTTAGGTTTTCAGTTAGCTCTGTGATTGGCTTTTTTAGATTGAATACCATTTACTCATCTTGCAGATTTTCCGAGCTCATCCCCTGTGAGCGAAAACCATGCGAGCCCAGGCTTCATGTATAGCACCCCAGCCAGACCAGGTAAGAGTGGCATGTACTGCTGTGGTGTTTTGATGTCTACCTGTTAATGTCTTAATTTATTTTCCTTCAAATGCCAGAAGCCAAAGCATGCTGACAACACCATACAGTTTCCTGCTAATCCCTTTCCTTTATCCCTTTTGTTTTTCAGTTAGGTCTGTGATGCCGTCGCCCAATAAAACGGCTCCAGCACCATTGACTCCATGTAACCCTCTACCTAATCGATGCTGCTCTGCAGATGCTGGTATGGGACTACTTCATGTTGCATGCAGGGATATATTTTGAGTTTCATTTAGTTTTATGTCAATGTACTTATAGCCACATCTGTGTTTATCTAGATTTCCAGAGGTCTGTACATCAGCAGTTCTCAGAGATGCGGGAGCAACTCCGTGAGCTTGCACGGACTGTGAGGGAACTGGCCCAGAGCACGTGGCCTGTGGAGTCTGGAGCCCAGGGAGAAGTGCTGGATGTACTGAACCCTGCCCAAACGGACGAGGAGCTGCAGGTCTGTGAGGCCAGGTTGAAGGACCGGGAACATCAGAGGAAGATGGTGAGTGTCTGCAGGGCGGAACTTTGTCTTATTTTTGCAGTGCAGGTAAGGGTACAGTAAATGACTGTCTTTGTTTTGCAGACACAATACCTAGGTGCCATTGGTGGCAGAGACTTGGCGGACACAGTCCGGCGGGTGCTGTCAGCTGTAGCCACACATGCGGTGTGGAGCGCCTACAGTGTGCACGGGAAGAAGGGGAAGAAGCCACTGAAGAGTATGACACTCTTCAATGTTCTAACACGTAAGAAATGGTTCATATTTTGAATATTTTTTAATACATCGTCTTTGTTCCATGACCGATGTGAATTGAAACCATTACCTTTCTTGATAACTTAAAGGTGCAGTGATGGTCTCCATGCCAAAGGCTATGATGGCGTAGGTGGCCGCCCAGCTGCAGGAGACATTGAAACATGCCCCTGCTAAATGCAGAAGGGTAAGTGATGTCTTTTTCTTTGGTTTCTCCTACCCAGTGACACTGCATGGTTCCAAAGATTGTGTACCACTTTTTTGTGCATGTATGTGCGTTGTGTATTTACGGACATTTCATTGTGTCTTTAGGTATCTGCAGAAGTCCGCCTGAGCACAGCCCATCCAAGAACAGTCCATCTGAGCACTCCCCAGCATTCTGATGAGGAAGACTTCCCTTCCTAGCTGCCCCCCAGCCCATCTGACGCCCACCCGCAGCCCATCTGAGCACAGCCCCCCCCCCCAGTCTATCTGAGCACAGCCTGCCATTTTTTTTTTTTAAATAACTTTTTTTGTAAATAACTTTTTGTATTTTTTTTTTTTAATCCTTTTTGTTTTTAAACTTGTTTATCATGTTGCAGGCCAGACATTGTGTACTTTTTTAATAAAATAAATTGTTCTTGACTGAATGGTGTTGTCATAACTTTTGTACCATAATTTTGCTTGCTGCATTGACTATGACATTAATAGGCTCTTTGCACAAGCTCCACTACTTCCTGACACTCTACAGGCGTATTTCTTTCCTGTCCTATACTAGTGGATGGAAGTGATTGATCAGGTGTGCTGCACACCGGATTCATCGCTATTGCTATCCAATAGTATAGGACGGTAAAGAAATATGCCTGTAGAGTTTCAGGAAGTAGTGGCGCTTGTGCAAGGAGCTGATTTGTTTTGTAATGCAAATTATAAATGTAGCCAACGGAAGTGTAGACCACGTTGCAGCAACGTAACAAAGTAATATATAAACGTGTATACAACGTTGCAGCAATATACATCGAAATCATCGCGGAAATCACAACGTTGTGTACACATTGCAGGCACGTTGCAGACACGTTGGACCTGCACGTTGCAGCAACTTGTGTGCAGATACCGCGTTTGCGTTGCATGCACATTTAACTTGACGTTGAGTGGACCATACAAAAGTCTAAATTGCACGTTTCTGCAACATTGCTGCAACCTGATTGTGTTAGTAGGGGGACAGTAGCTATTACATTGGTTTGATAGCATAGTTGGGATGGACAGTAGCTAGCGCATTGGTTTGACAGTAGCATAGTTGGGATGGACAGTAGCTAGCGCATTGGTTTGATAGTGGCATAGTTGGGATAGACAGTAGCTAGCGCATTGTTTTGATAGTGGCATAGTTGGGATGGACAGTAGCTAGCGCATTGGTTTGATAGTAGCATAGTTGGGATGGACAGTAGCTAGCGCATTGGTTTGACAGTAGCATAGTTGGGATGGACAGTAGCTAGCGCATTGGTTTGATAGTAGCATAGTTGGGATGGACAGTAGCTAGCGCATTGGTTTGATAGTGGCATAGTTGGGATAGACAGTAGCTAGCGCATTGGTTTGATAGTGGCATAGTTGGGATGGACAGTAGCTAGCGCATTGGTTTGATAGTAGCATAGTTGGGATGGACAGTAGCTAGCACATTGGTTTGATAGCATCATAGTTGGGATGGACAGTAGCTAGCGCATTGGTTTGATAGTAGCATAGTTGGGATTGACAGTAGCTAGCGCATTGGTTTGATAGTAGCATAGTTGGGGTGGACTCTAGCTAGCGCATTGGTTTGATAGTAGCATAGTTGGGATGGACAGTAGCTAGCGCATTGGTTTGATAGTAGCATAGTTGGGATGGACAGTAGCTAGCACATTGGTTTGATGGATGGACAGTAGCTAGCACATTGGTTTGATAGTAGCATAGTTGGGATGGACAGTAGCTAGCGCATTGGTTTGATAGTGGCATAGTTGGGATGGACAGTAGCTAGCACATTGGTTTGATAGCATAGTTGGGATTGACAGTAGCTAGCACATTGGTTTGATAGTAGCATAGTTGGGATGGACAGTAGCTAGCACATTGGTTTGATAGTAGCATAGTTGGGATGGACAGTAGCTAGCACATTGGTTTGATGGATGGACAGTAGCTAGCACATTGGTTTGATAGTAGCATAGTTGGGATGGACAGTAGCTAGCACATTGGTTTGATAGTAGCATAGTTGGGATGGACAGTAGCTAGCACATTGGTTTGATGGATGGACAGTAGCTAGCGCATTGGTTTGATAGTAGCATAGTTGGGATGGACAGTAGCTAGCGCATTGGTTTGATAGCATAGTTGGGATGGACAGTAGCTAGCACATTGGTTTGATAGTAGCATAGTTGGGATGGACAGTAGCTAGCGCATTGGTTTGATAGCATAGCTGGGATGGACAGTAGCTAGCACATTGGTTTGATAGCAGCATAGTTCGGATGGACAGTAGCTAGCACATTGGTTTGATAGTAGCATAGTTGGGATTGACAGTAGCTAGCACATTGGTTTGATAGTAGCATAGTTGGGATGGACAGTAGCTAGCGCATTGGTTTGACAGTAGCATAGTTGGGATGGACAGTAGCTAGCGCATTGGTTTGATAGTGGCATAGTTGGGATAGACAGTAGCTAGCGCATTGGTTTGATAGTGGCACAGTTGGGATGGACAGTAGCTGGCGCATTGGTTTGATAGCATAGTTGGGATGGACAGTAGCTAGCGCATTGGTTTGATAGTGGCATAGTTGGGATAGACAGTAGCTAGCGCATTGGTTTGATAGTGGCACAGTTGGGATGGACAGTAGCTGGCGCATTGGTTTGATAGCATAGTTGGGATGGACAGTAGCTAGCACATTGGTTTGATAGCATAGTTGGGATGGACAGTAGCTAGCACATTGGTTTGATAGCAGCATAGTTGGGATGGACAGTAGCTAGCACATTGGTTTGATAGTAGCATAGTTGGGATGGACAGTAGCTAGCACATTGGTTTGATAGCAGCATAGTTGGGATGGACAGTAGCTAGCACATTGGTTTGATAGTAGCATAGTTGGGATTGACAGTAGCTAGCACATTGGTTTGATAGTAGCAAAGTTGGGATGGACAGTAGCTAGCACATTGGTTTGATAGCAGCATAGTTGGGATGGACAGTAGCTAGCACATTGGTTTGATAGTAGCATAGTTGGGATGGACAGTAGCTAGCGCATTGGTTTGATAGTAGCATAGTTGGGATGGACAGTAGCTAGCGCATTGGTTTGATAGCATAGTTGGGATGGACAGTAGCTAGCACATTGGTTTGATAGCAGCATAGTTGGGATGGACAGTAGCTAGCACATTGGTTTGATGGATGGACAGTAGCTAGCACATTGGTTCGATAGTAGCATAGTTGGGATGGACAGTAGCTAGCACATTGGTTTGATAGTAGCATAGTTGGGATGGACAGTAGCTAGCGCATTGGTTTGATAGTAGCATAGTTGGGATGGACAGTAGCTATTACATTGGTTTGATATCATAGTTTGGATGGACAATAGCTAGCGCATTGGTTTGATAGTAGCATAGTTGGGATGGACTGTAGCTAGCGCATTGGTTTGATAGTAGCATAGTTGGGATGGACAGTAGCTAGCGCATTGGTTTGATAGTAGCATAGTTGGGATGGACAGTAGCTATTACATTGGTTAGATAGCATAGTTGGGATGGACAGTAGCTAGCACATTGGTTTGATAGCATCATAGTTGGGATGGACAATAGCTAGCGCATTGGTTTGATAGTAGCATAGTTGGGATGGACTGTAGCTAGCGCATTGGTTTGATAGTAGCATAGTTGGGATGGACAGTAGCTATTACATTGGTTTGATAGCATAGTTGGGATGGACAGTAGCTAGCGCATTGGTTTGACAGTAGCATAGTTGGGATGGACAGTAGCTAGCGCATTGGTTTGATAGTGGCATAGTTGGGATAGACAGTAGCTAGCGCATTGTTTTGATAGTGGCATAGTTGGGATGGACAGTAGCTAGCGCATTGGTTTGATAGTAGCATAGTTGGGATGGACAATAGCTATTACATTGGTTTGATAGCATCATAGTTGGGATGGACAGTAGCTAGCGCATTGGTTTGATAGTAGCATAGTTGGGATGGACAGTAGCTAGCGCATTGGTTTGATAGTGGCATAGTTGGGATAGACAGTAGCTAGCGCATTGGTTTGATAGTGGCATAGTTGGGATGGACAGTAGCTAGCGCATTGGTTTGATAGTAGCATAGTTGGGATGGACAGTAGCTAGCACATTGATTTGATAGCATCATAGTTGGGATGGACAGTAGCTAGCGCATTGGTTTGATAGTAGCATAGTTGGGATTGACAGTAGCTAGCGCATTGGTTTGATAGTAGCATAGTTGGGGTGGACTCTAGCTAGCGCATTGGTTTGATAGTAGCATAGTTGGGATGGACAGTAGCTAGCGCATTGGTTTGATAGTAGCATAGTTGGGATGGACAGTAGCTAGCACATTGGTTTGATGGATGGACAGTAGCTAGCACATTGGTTTGATAGTAGCATAGTTGGGATGGACAGTAGCTAGCGCATTGGTTTGATAGTAGCATAGTTGGGATGGACTGTAGCTAGCGCATTGGTTTGATAGTAGCATAGTTGGGATGGACAGTAGCTAGCACATTGGTTTGATAGCATAGTTGGGATTGACAGTAGCTAGCACATTGGTTTGATAGTAGCATAGTTGGGATGGACAGTAGCTAGAACATTGGTTTGATAGTAGCATAGTTGGGATGGACAGTAGCTAGCACATTGGTTTGATGGATGGACAGTAGCTAGCACATTGGTTTGATAGTAGCATAGTTGGGATGGACAGTAGCTAGCACATTGGTTTGATAGTAGCATAGTTGGGATGGACAGTAGCTAGCACATTGGTTTGATGGATGGACAGTAGCTAGCGCATTGGTTTGATAGTAGCATAGTTGGGATGGACAGTAGCTAGCGCATTG
Source organism: Borostomias antarcticus (assembly GCF_949987555.1). Lineage (NCBI taxonomy): Eukaryota > Metazoa > Chordata > Actinopteri > Stomiiformes > Stomiidae > Borostomias > Borostomias antarcticus. The sequence continues at coordinate 250,631 of NW_028176286.1, forward strand.
GTTTGATAGTAGCATAGTTGGGATGGACAGTAGCTAGAACATTGGTTTGATAGTAGCATAGTTGGGATGGACAGTAGCTAGCACATTGGTTTGATGGATGGACAGTAGCTAGCACATTGGTTTGATAGTAGCATAGTTGGGATGGACAGTAGCTAGCACATTGGTTTGATAGTAGCATAGTTGGGATGGACAGTAGCTAGCACATTGGTTTGATGGATGGACAGTAGCTAGCGCATTGGTTTGATAGTAGCATAGTTGGGATGGACAGTAGCTAGCGCATTGGTTTGATAGCATAGTTGGGATGGACAGTAGCTAGCACATTGGTTTGATAGTAGCATAGTTGGGATGGACAGTAGCTAGCGCATTGGTTTGATAGCATAGCTGGGATGGACAGTAGCTAGCACATTGGTTTGATAGCAGCATAGTTGGGATGGACAGTAGCTAGCACATTGGTTTGATAGTAGCATAGTTGGGATTGACAGTAGCTAGCACATTGGTTTGATAGTAGCATAGTTGGGATGGACAGTAGCTAGCGCATTGGTTTGACAGTAGCATAGTTGGGATGGACAGTAGCTAGCGCATTGGTTTGATAGTGGCATAGTTGGGATAGACAGTAGCTAGCGCATTGGTTTGATAGTGGCACAGTTGGGATGGACAGTAGCTGGCGCATTGGTTTGATAGCATAGTTGGGATGGACAGTAGCTAGCACATTGGTTTGATAGCATAGTTGGGATGGACAGTAGCTAGCACATTGGTTTGATAGCAGCATAGTTGGGATGGACAGTAGCTAGCACATTGGTTTGATAGTAGCATAGTTGGGATGGACAGTAGCTAGCACATTGGTTTGATAGCAGCATAGTTGGGATGGACAGTAGCTAGCACATTGGTTTGATAGTAGCATAGTTGGGATTGACAGTAGCTAGCACATTGGTTTGATAGTAGCAAAGTTGGGATGGACAGTAGCTAGCACATTGGTTTGATAGCAGCATAGTTGGGATGGACAGTAGCTAGCACATTGGTTTGATAGTAGCATAGTTGGGATGGACAGTAGCTAGCGCATTGGTTTGATAGTAGCATAGTTGGGATGGACAGTAGCTAGCGCATTGGTTTGATAGCATAGTTGGGATGGACAGTAGCTAGCACATTGGTTTGATAGCAGCATAGTTGGGATGGACAGTAGCTAGCACATTGGTTTGATGGATGGACAGTAGCTAGCACATTGGTTTGATAGTAGCATAGTTGGGATGGACAGTAGCTAGCGCATTGGTTTGATAGTAGCATAGTTGGGATGGACAGTAGCTAGCGCATTGGTTTGATAGTAGCATAGTTGGGATGGACAGTAGCTATTACATTGGTTTGATATCATAGTTGGGATGGACAATAGCTAGCGCATTGGTTTGATAGTAGCATAGTTGGGATGGACTGTAGCTAGCGCATTGGTTTGATAGTGGCATAGTTGGGATAGACAGTAGCTAGCGCATTGTTTTGATAGTGGCATAGTTGGGATGGACAGTAGCTAGCGCATTGGTTTGATAGTAGCATAGTTGGGATGGACAATAGCTATTACATTGGTTTGATAGCATCATAGTTGGGATGGACAGTAGCTAGCGCATTGGTTTGATAGTAGCATAGTTGGGATGGACAGTAGCTAGCGCATTGGTTTGATAGTGGCATAGTTGGGATAGACAGTAGCTAGCGCATTGGTTTGATAGTGGCATAGTTGGGATGGACAGTAGCTAGCGCATTGGTTTGATAGTAGCATAGTTGGGATGGACAGTAGCTAGCACATTGGTTTGATAGCATCATAGTTGGGATGGACAGTAGCTAGCGCATTGGTTTGATAGTAGCATAGTTGGGATTGACAGTAGCTAGCGCATTGGTTTGATAGTAGCATAGTTGGGGTGGACTCTAGCTAGCACATTGGTTTGATAGTAGCATAGTTGGGATGGACAGTAGCTAGCGCATTGGTTTGATAGTAGCATAGTTGGGATGGACAGTAGCTAGCACATTGGTTTGATGGATGGACAGTAGCTAGCACATTGGTTTGATAGTAGCATAGTTGGGATGGACAGTAGCTAGCGCATTGGTTTGATAGTAGCATAGTTGGGATGGACTGTAGCTAGCGCATTGGTTTGATAGTAGCATAGTTGGGATGGACAGTAGCTAGCGCATTGGTTTGATAGTAGCATAGTTGGGATGGACAGTAGCTTGCGCATTGGTTTGATAGTAGCATAGTTGGGATGGACAGTAGCTAGCACATTGGTTTGATAGCATAGTTGGGATTGACAGTAGATAGCACATTGGTTTGATAGTAGCATAGTTGGGATGGACAGTAGCTAGCACATTGGTTTGATAGTAGCATAGTTGGGATGGACAGTAGCTAGCACATTGGTTTGATGGATGGACAGTAGCTAGCACATTGGTTTGATAGTAGCATAGTTGGGATGGACAGTAGCTAGCACATTGGTTTGATAGTAGCATAGTTGGGATGGACAGTAGCTAGCACATTGGTTTGATGGATGGACAGTAGCTAGCGCATTGGTTTGATAGTAGCATAGTTGGGATGGACAGTAGCTAGCGCATTGGTTTGATAGCATAGTTGGGATGGACAGTAGCTAGCACATTGGTTTGATAGTAGCATAGTTGGGATGGACAGTAGCTAGCGCATTGGTTTGATAGCATAGCTGGGATGGACAGTAGCTAGCACATTGGTTTGATAGCAGCATAGTTGGGATGGACAGTAGCTAGCACATTGGTTTGATAGTAGCATAGTTGGGATTGACAGTAGCTAGCACATTGGTTTGATAGTAGCATAGTTGGGATGGACAGTAGCTAGCGCATTGGTTTGACAGTAGCATAGTTGGGATGGACAGTAGCTAGCGCATTGGTTTGATAGTGGCATAGTTGGGATAGACAGTAGCTAGCGCATTGGTTTGATAGTGGCACAGTTGGGATGGACAGTAGCTGGCGCATTGGTTTGATAGCATAGTTGGGATGGACAGTAGCTAGCACATTGGTTTGATAGCATAGTTGGGATGGACAGTAGCTAGCACATTGGTTTGATAGCAGCATAGTTGGGATGGACAGTAGCTAGCACATTGGTTTGATAGTAGCATTGTTGGGATGGACAGTAGCTAGCGCATTGGTTTGATAGCATAGCTGGGATGGACAGTAGCTAGCACATTGGTTTGATAGCAGCATAGTTGGGATGGACAGTAGCTAGCACATTGGTTTGATAGTAGCATAGTTGGGATTGACAGTAGCTAGCACATTGGTTTGATAGTAGCATAGTTGGGATGGACAGTAGCTAGCGCATTGGTTTGACAGTAGCATAGTTGGGATGGACAGTAGCTAGCGCATTGGTTTGATAGTGGCATAGTTGGGATAGACAGTAGCTAGCGCATTGGTTTGATAGTGGCACAGTTGGGATGGACAGTAGCTGGCGCATTGGTTTGATAGCATAGTTGGGATGGACAGTAGCTAGCACATTGGTTTGATAGCATAGTTGGGATGGACAGTAGCTAGCACATTGGTTTGATAGCAGCATAGTTGGGATGGACAGTAGCTAGCACATTGGTTTGATAGTAGCATAGTTGGGATGGACAGTAGCTAGCACATTGGTTTGATAGCAGCATAGTTGGGATGGACAGTAGCTAGCACATTGGTTTGATAGTAGCATAGTTGGGATTGACAGTAGCTAGCACATTGGTTTGATAGTAGCAAAGTTGGGATGGACAGTAGCTAGCACATTGGTTTGATAGCAGCATAGTTGGGATGGACAGTAGCTAGCACATTGGTTTGATAGTAGCATAGTTGGGATGGACAGTAGCTAGCGCATTGGTTTGATAGTAGCATAGTTGGGATGGACAGTAGCTAGCGCATTGGTTTGATAGCATAGTTGGGATGGACAGTAGCTAGCACATTGGTTTGATAGCAGCATAGTTGGGATGGACAGTAGCTAGCACATTGGTTTGATGGATGGACAGTAGCTAGCACATTGGTTTGATAGTAGCATAGTTGGGATGGACAGTAGCTAGCGCATTGGTTTGATAGTAGCATAGTTGGGATGGACAGTAGCTAGCGCATTGGTTTGATAGTAGCATAGTTGGGATGGACAGTAGCTATTACATTGGTTTGATATCATAGTTGGGATGGACAATAGCTAGCACATTGGTTTGATAGTAGCATATTTGGGATGGACTGTAGCTAGCGCATTGGTTTGATAGTAGCATAGTTGGGATGGACAGTAGCTAGCGCATTGGTTTGATAGTAGCATAGTTGGGATGGACAGTAGCTATTACATTGGTTAGATAGCATAGTTGGGATGGACAGTAGCTAGCACATTGGTTTGATAGCATCATAGTTGGGATGGACAATAGCTAGCGCATTGGTTTGATAGTAGCATAGTTGGGATGGACTGTAGCTAGCGCATTGGTTTGATAGTAGCATAGTTGGGATGGACAGTAGCTATTACATTGGTTTGATAGCATAGTTGGGATGGACAGTAGCTAGCGCATTGGTTTGACAGTAGCATAGTTGGGATGGACAGTAGCTAGCGCATTGGTTTGATAGTGGCATAGTTGGGATAGACAGTAGCTAGCGCATTGGTTTGATAGTGGCACAGTTGGGATGGACAGTAGCTAGCACATTGGTTTGATAGTAGCATAGTTGGGATGGACAGTAGCTAGCACATTGGTTTGATAGTAGCATAGTTGGGATGGACAGTAGCTAGCACATTGGTTTGATGGATGGACAGTAGCTAGCACATTGGTTTGATAGTAGCATAGTTGGGATGGACAGTAGCTAGCACATTGGTTTGATAGTAGCATAGTTGGGATGGACAGTAGCTAGCACATTGGTTTGATGGATGGACAGTAGCTAGCGCATTGGTTTGATAGTAGCATAGTTGGGATGGACAGTAGCTAGCGCATTGGTTTGATAGCATAGTTGGGATGGACAGTAGCTAGCACATTGGTTTGATAGTAGCATAGTTGGGATGGACAGTAGCTAGCGCATTGGTTTGATAGCATAGCTGGGATGGACAGTAGCTAGCACATTGGTTTGATAGCAGCATAGTTGGGATGGACAGTAGCTAGCACATTGGTTTGATAGTAGCATAGTTGGGATTGACAGTAGCTAGCACATTGGTTTGATAGTAGCATAGTTGGGATGGACAGTAGCTAGCGCATTGGTTTGATAGTAGCATAGTTGGGATGGACAGTAGCTAGCGCATTGGTTTGATAGCATAGTTGGGATGGACAGTAGCTAGCACATTGGTTTGATAGCAGCATAGTTGGGATGGACAGTAGCTAGCACATTGGTTTGATGGATGGACAGTAGCTAGCACATTGGTTTGATAGTAGCATAGTTGGGATGGACAGTAGCTAGCGCATTGGTTTGATAGTAGCATAGTTGGGATGGACAGTAGCTAGCGCATTGGTTTGATAGTAGCATAGTTGGGATGGACAGTAGCTATTACATTGGTTTGATATCATAGTTGGGATGGACAATAGCTAGCGCATTGGTTTGATAGTAGCATAGTTGGGATGGACTGTAGCTAGCGCATTGGTTTGATAGTGGCATAGTTGGGATAGACAGTAGCTAGCGCATTGTTTTGATAGTGGCATAGTTGGGATGGACAGTAGCTAGCGCATTGGTTTGATAGTAGCATAGTTGGGATGGACAATAGCTATTACATTGGTTTGATAGCATCATAGTTGGGATGGACAGTAGCTAGCGCATTGGTTTGATAGTAGCATAGTTGGGATGGACAGTAGCTAGCGCATTGGTTTGATAGTGGCATAGTTGGGATAGACAGTAGCTAGCGCATTGGTTTGATAGTGGCATAGTTGGGATGGACAGTAGCTAGCGCATTGGTTTGATAGTAGCATAGTTGGGATGGACAGTAGCTAGCACATTGGTTTGATAGCATCATAGTTGGGATGGACAGTAGCTAGCGCATTGGTTTGATAGTAGCATAGTTGGGATTGACAGTAGCTAGCGCATTGGTTTGATAGTAGCATAGTTGGGGTGGACTCTAGCTAGCACATTGGTTTGATAGTAGCATAGTTGGGATGGACAGTAGCTAGCGCATTGGTTTGATAGTAGCATAGTTGGGATGGACAGTAGCTAGCACATTGGTTTGATGGATGGACAGTAGCTAGCACATTGGTTTGATAGTAGCATAGTTGGGATGGACAGTAGCTAGCGCATTGGTTTGATAGTAGCATAGTTGGGATGGACTGTAGCTAGCGCATTGGTTTGATAGTAGCATAGTTGGGATGGACAGTAGCTAGCGCATTGGTTTGATAGTAGCATAGTTGGGATGGACAGTAGCTTGCGCATTGGTTTGATAGTAGCATAGTTGGGATGGACAGTAGCTAGCACATTGGTTTGATAGCATAGTTGGGATTGACAGTAGATAGCACATTGGTTTGATAGTAGCATAGTTGGGATGGACAGTAGCTAGCACATTGGTTTGATAGTAGCATAGTTGGGATGGACAGTAGCTAGCACATTGGTTTGATGGATGGACAGTAGCTAGCACATTGGTTTGATAGTAGCATAGTTGGGATGGACAGTAGCTAGCACATTGGTTTGATAGTAGCATAGTTGGGATGGACAGTAGCTAGCACATTGGTTTGATGGATGGACAGTAGCTAGCGCATTGGTTTGATAGTAGCATAGTTGGGATGGACAGTAGCTAGCGCATTGGTTTGATAGCATAGTTGGGATGGACAGTAGCTAGCACATTGGTTTGATAGTAGCATAGTTGGGATGGACAGTAGCTAGCGCATTGGTTTGATAGCATAGCTGGGATGGACAGTAGCTAGCACATTGGTTTGATAGCAGCATAGTTGGGATGGACAGTAGCTAGCACATTGGTTTGATAGTAGCATAGTTGGGATTGACAGTAGCTAGCACATTGGTTTGATAGTAGCATAGTTGGGATGGACAGTAGCTAGCGCATTGGTTTGACAGTAGCATAGTTGGGATGGACAGTAGCTAGCGCATTGGTTTGATAGTGGCATAGTTGGGATAGACAGTAGCTAGCGCATTGGTTTGATAGTGGCACAGTTGGGATGGACAGTAGCTGGCGCATTGGTTTGATAGCATAGTTGGGATGGACAGTAGCTAGCACATTGGTTTGATAGCATAGTTGGGATGGACAGTAGCTAGCACATTGGTTTGATAGCAGCATAGTTGGGATGGACAGTAGCTAGCACATTGGTTTGATAGTAGCATTGTTGGGATGGACAGTAGCTAGCGCATTGGTTTGATAGCATAGCTGGGATGGACAGTAGCTAGCACATTGGTTTGATAGCAGCATAGTTGGGATGGACAGTAGCTAGCACATTGGTTTGATAGTAGCATAGTTGGGATTGACAGTAGCTAGCACATTGGTTTGATAGTAGCATAGTTGGGATGGACAGTAGCTAGCGCATTGGTTTGACAGTAGCATAGTTGGGATGGACAGTAGCTAGCGCATTGGTTTGATAGTGGCATAGTTGGGATAGACAGTAGCTAGCGCATTGGTTTGATAGTGGCACAGTTGGGATGGACAGTAGCTGGCGCATTGGTTTGATAGCATAGTTGGGATGGACAGTAGCTAGCACATTGGTTTGATAGCATAGTTGGGATGGACAGTAGCTAGCACATTGGTTTGATAGCAGCATAGTTGGGATGGACAGTAGCTAGCACATTGGTTTGATAGTAGCATAGTTGGGATGGACAGTAGCTAGCACATTGGTTTGATAGCAGCATAGTTGGGATGGACAGTAGCTAGCACATTGGTTTGATAGTAGCATAGTTGGGATTGACAGTAGCTAGCACATTGGTTTGATAGTAGCAAAGTTGGGATGGACAGTAGCTAGCACATTGGTTTGATAGCAGCATAGTTGGGATGGACAGTAGCTAGCACATTGGTTTGATAGTAGCATAGTTGGGATGGACAGTAGCTAGCGCATTGGTTTGATAGTAGCATAGTTGGGATGGACAGTAGCTAGCGCATTGGTTTGATAGCATAGTTGGGATGGACAGTAGCTAGCACATTGGTTTGATAGCAGCATAGTTGGGATGGACAGTAGCTAGCACATTGGTTTGATGGATGGACAGTAGCTAGCACATTGGTTTGATAGTAGCATAGTTGGGATGGACAGTAGCTAGCGCATTGGTTTGATAGTAGCATAGTTGGGATGGACAGTAGCTAGCGCATTGGTTTGATAGTAGCATAGTTGGGATGGACAGTAGCTATTACATTGGTTTGATATCATAGTTGGGATGGACAATAGCTAGCGCATTGGTTTGATAGTAGCATATTTGGGATGGACTGTAGCTAGCGCATTGGTTTGATAGTAGCATAGTTGGGATGGACAGTAGCTAGCGCATTGGTTTGATAGTAGCATAGTTGGGATGGACAGTAGCTATTACATTGGTTAGATAGCATAGTTGGGATGGACAGTAGCTAGCACATTGGTTTGATAGCATCATAGTTGGGATGGACAATAGCTAGCGCATTGGTTTGATAGTAGCATAGTTGGGATGGACTGTAGCTAGCGCATTGGTTTGATAGTAGCATAGTTGGGATGGACAGTAGCTATTACATTGGTTTGATAGCATAGTTGGGATGGACAGTAGCTAGCGCATTGGTTTGACAGTAGCATAGTTGGGATGGACAGTAGCTAGCGCATTGGTTTGATAGTGGCATAGTTGGGATAGACAGTAGCTAGCGCATTGGTTTGATAGTGGCACAGTTGGGATGGACAGTAGCTAGCACATTGGTTTGATAGTAGCATAGTTGGGATGGACAGTAGCTAGCACATTGGTTTGATAGTAGCATAGTTGGGATGGACAGTAGCTAGCACATTGGTTTGATGGATGGACAGTAGCTAGCACATTGGTTTGATAGTAGCATAGTTGGGATGGACAGTAGCTAGCACATTGGTTTGATAGTAGCATAGTTGGGATGGACAGTAGCTAGCACATTGGTTTGATGGATGGACAGTAGCTAGCGCATTGGTTTGATAGTAGCATAGTTGGGATGGACAGTAGCTAGCGCATTGGTTTGATAGCATAGTTGGGATGGACAGTAGCTAGCACATTGGTTTGATAGTAGCATAGTTGGGATGGACAGTAGCTAGCGCATTGGTTTGATAGCATAGCTGGGATGGACAGTAGCTAGCACATTGGTTTGATAGCAGCATAGTTGGGATGGACAGTAGCTAGCACATTGGTTTGATAGTAGCATAGTTGGGATTGACAGTAGCTAGCACATTGGTTTGATAGTAGCATAGTTGGGATGGACAGTAGCTAGCGCATTGGTTTGACAGTAGCATAGTTGGGATGGACAGTAGCTAGCGCATTGGTTTGATAGTGGCATAGTTGGGATAGACAGTAGCTAGCGCATTGGTTTGATAGTGGCACAGTTGGGATGGACAGTAGCTGGCGCATTGGTTTGATAGCATAGTTGGGATGGACAGTAGCTAGCACATTGGTTTGATAGCATAGTTGGGATGGACAGTAGCTAGCACATTGGTTTGATAGCAGCATAGTTGGGATGGACAGTAGCTAGCACATTGGTTTGATAGTAGCATAGTTGGGATGGACAGTAGCTAGCGCATTGGTTTGATAGCATAGCTGGGATGGACAGTAGCTAGCACATTGGTTTGATAGCAGCATAGTTGGGATGGACAGTAGCTAGCACATTGGTTTGATAGTAGCATAGTTGGGATTGACAGTAGCTAGCACATTGGTTTGATAGTAGCATAGTTGGGATGGACAGTAGCTAGCGCATTGGTTTGACAGTAGCATAGTTGGGATGGACAGTAGCTAGCGCATTGGTTTGATAGTGGCATAGTTGGGATAGACAGTAGCTAGCGCATTGGTTTGATAGTGGCACAGTTGGGATGGACAGTAGCTGGCGCATTGGTTTGATAGCATAGTTGGGATGGACAGTAGCTAGCACATTGGTTTGATAGCATAGTTGGGATGGACAGTAGCTAGCACATTGGTTTGATAGCAGCATAGTTGGGATGGACAGTAGCTAGCACATTGGTTTGATAGTAGCATAGTTGGGATGGACAGTAGCTAGCACATTGGTTTGATAGCAGCATAGTTGGGATGGACAGTAGCTAGCACATTGGTTTGATAGTAGCATAGTTGGGATTGACAGTAGCTAGCACATTGGTTTGATAGTAGCAAAGTTGGGATGGACAGTAGCTAGCACATTGGTTTGATAGCAGCATAGTTGGGATGGACAGTAGCTAGCACATTGGTTTGATAGTAGCATAGTTGGGATGGACAGTAGCTAGCACATTGGTTTGATAGTAGCATAGTTGGATGGACAGTAGCTAGCGCATTGGTTTGATAGTAGCATAGTTGGGATGGACAGTAGCTAGCGCATTGGTTTGATAGCATAGTTGGGATGGACAGTAGCTAGCACATTGGTTTGATAGCAGCATAGTTGGGATGGACAGTAGCTAGCACATTGGTTTGATGGATGGACAGTAGCTAGCACATTGGTTTGATAGTAGCATAGTTGGGATGGACAGTAGCTAGCGCATTGGTTTGATAGTAGCATAGTTGGGATGGACAGTAGCTAGCGCATTGGTTTGATAGTAGCATAGTTGGGATGGACAGTAGCTATTACATTGGTTTGATATCATAGTTGGGATGGACAATAGCTAGCGCATTGGTTTGATAGTAGCATAGTTGGGATGGACTGTAGCTAGCGCATTGGTTTGATAGTAGCATAGTTGGGATGGACAGTAGCTAGCGCATTGGTTTGATAGTAGCATAGTTGGGATGGACAGTAGCTATTACATTGGTTTGATATCATAGTTGGGATGGACAATAGCTAGCGCATTGGTTTGATAGTAGCATATTTGGGATGGACTGTAGCTAGCGCATTGGTTTGATAGTAGCATAGTTGGGATGGACAGTAGCTAGCGCATTGGTTTTATAGTAGCATAGTTGGGATGGACAGTAGCTATTACATTGGTTAGATAGCATAATTGGGATGGACAGTAGCTAGCACATTGGTTTGATAGCATCATAGTTGGGATGGACAATAGCTAGCGCATTGGTTTGATAGTAGCATAGTTGGGATGGACTGTAGCTAGCGCATTGGTTTGATAGTAGCATAGTTGGGATGGACAGTAGCTATTACATTGGTTTGATAGCATAGTTGGGATGGACAGTAGCTAGCGCATTGGTTTGACAGTAGCATAGTTGGGATGGACAGTAGCTAGCGCATTGGTTTGATAGTGGCATAGTTGGGATAGACAGTAGCTAGCGCATTGGTTTGATAGTGGCACAGTTGGGATGGACAGTAGCTAGCACATTGGTTTGATAGTAGCATAGTTGGGATGGACAGTAGCTAGCACATTGGTTTGATAGTAGCATAGTTGGGATGGACAGTAGCTAGCACATTGGTTTGATGGATGGACAGTAGCTAGCACATTGGTTTGATAGTAGCATAGTTGGGATGGACAGTAGCTAGCACATTGGTTTGATAGTAGCATAGTTGGGATGGACAGTAGCTAGCACATTGGTTTGATGGATGGACAGTAGCTAGCGCATTGGTTTGATAGTAGCATAGTTGGGATGGACAGTAGCTAGCGCATTGGTTTGATAGCATAGTTGGGATGGACAGTAGCTAGCACATTGGTTTGATAGTAGCATAGTTGGGATGGACAGTAGCTAGCGCATTGGTTTGATAGCATAGCTGGGATGGACAGTAGCTAGCACATTGGTTTGATAGCAGCATAGTTGGGATGGACAGTAGCTAGCACATTGGTTTGATAGTAGCATAGTTGGGATTGACAGTAGCTAGCACATTGGTTTGATAGTAGCATAGTTGGGATGGACAGTAGCTAGCGCATTGGTTTGACAGTAGCATAGTTGGGATGGACAGTAGCTAGCGCATTGGTTTGATAGTGGCATAGTTGGGATAGACAGTAGCTAGCGCATTGGTTTGACAGTAGCATAGTTGGGATGGACAGTAGCTAGCGCATTGGTTTGATAGTGGCATAGTTGGGATAGACAGTAGCTAGCGCATTGGTTTGATAGTGGCACAGTTGGGATGGACAGTAGCTGGCGCATTGGTTTGATAGCATAGTTGGGATGGACAGTAGCTAGCACATTGGTTTGATAGCATAGTTGGGATGGACAGTAGCTAGCACATTGGTTTGATAGCAGCATAGTTGGGATGGACAGTAGCTAGCACATTGGTTTGATAGTAGCATAGTTGGGATGGACAGTAGCTAGCGCATTGGTTTGATAGCATAGCTGGGATGGACAGTAGCTAGCACATTGGTTTGATAGCAGCATAGTTGGGATGGACAGTAGCTAGCACATTGGTTTGATAGTAGCATAGTTGGGATTGACAGTAGCTAGCACATTGGTTTGATAGTAGCATAGTTGGGATGGACAGTAGCTAGCGCATTGGTTTGACAGTAGCATAGTTGGGATGGACAGTAGCTAGCGCATTGGTTTGATAGTGGCATAGTTGGGATAGACAGTAGCTAGCGCATTGGTTTGATAGTGGCACAGTTGGGATGGACAGTAGCTGGCGCATTGGTTTGATAGCATAGTTGGGATGGACAGTAGCTAGCACATTGGTTTGATAGCATAGTTGGGATGGACAGTAGCTAGCACATTGGTTTGATAGCAGCATAGTTGGGATGGACAGTAGCTAGCACATTGGTTTGATAGTAGCATAGTTGGGATGGACAGTAGCTAGCACATTGGTTTGATAGCAGCATAGTTGGGATGGACAGTAGCTAGCACATTGGTTTGATAGTAGCATAGTTGGGATTGACAGTAGCTAGCACATTGGTTTGATAGTAGCAAAGTTGGGATGGACAGTAGCTAGCACATTGGTTTGATAGCAGCATAGTTGGGATGGACAGTAGCTAGCACATTGGTTTGATAGTAGCATAGTTGGGATGGACAGTAGCTAGCGCATTGGTTTGATAGTAGCATAGTTGGGATGGACAGTAGCTAGCGCATTGGTTTGATAGCATAGTTGGGATGGACAGTAGCTAGCACATTGGTTTGATACAGTAGCAGCATAGTTGGGATGGACAGTAGCTAGCACATTGGTTTGATGGATGGACAGTAGCTAGCACATTGGTTTGATAGTAGCATAGTTGGGATGGACAGTAGCTAGCGCATTGGTTTGATAGTAGCATAGTTGGGATGGACAGTAGCTAGCGCATTGGTTTGATAGTAGCATAGTTGGGATGGACAGTAGCTATTACATTGGTTTGATATCATAGTTGGGATGGACAATAGCTAGCGCATTGGTTTGATAGTAGCATAGTTGGGATGGACTGTAGCTAGCGCATTGGTTTGATAGTAGCATAGTTGGGATGGACAGTAGCTAGCGCATTGGTTTGATAGTAGCATAGTTGGGATGGACAGTAGCTATTACATTGGTTAGATAGCATAGTTGGGATGGACAGTAGCTAGCACATTGGTTTGATAGCATCATAGTTGGGATGGACAATAGCTAGCGCATTGGTTTGATAGTAGCATAGTTGGGATGGACTGTAGCTAGCGCATTGGTTTGATAGTAGCATAGTTGGGATGGACAGTAGCTATTACATTGGTTTGATAGCATAGTTGGGATGGACAGTAGCTAGCGCATTGGTTTGACAGTAGCATAGTTGGGATGGACAGTAGCTAGCGCATTGGTTTGATAGTGGCATAGTTGGGATAGACAGTAGCTAGCGCATTGTTTTGATAGTGGCATAGTTGGGATGGACAGTAGCTAGCGCATTGGTTTGATAGTAGCATAGTTGGGATGGACAATAGCTATTACATTGGTTTGATAGCATCATAGTTGGGATGGACAGTAGCTAGCGCATTGGTTTGATAGTAGCATAGTTGGGATGGACAGTAGCTAGCGCATTGGTTTGATAGTGCCATAGTTGGGATAGACAGTAGCTAGCGCATTGGTTTGATAGTGGCATAGTTGGGATGGACAGTAGCTAGCGCATTGGTTTGATAGTAGCATAGTTGGGATGGACAGTAGCTAGCACATTGGTTTGATAGCATCATAGTTGGGATGGACAGTAGCTAGCGCATAGGTTTGATAGTAGCATAGTTGGGATTGACAGTAGCTAGCGCATTGGTTTGATAGTAGCATAGTTGGGGTGGACTCTAGCTAGCGCATTGGTTTGATAGTAGCATAGTTGGGATGGACAGTAGCTAGCGCATTGGTTTGATAGTAGCATAGTTGGGATGGACAGTAGCTAGCACATTGGTTTGATGGATGGACAGTAGCTAGCACATTGGTTTGATAGTAGCATAGTTGGGATGGACAGTAGCTAGCGCATTGGTTTGATAGTAGCATAGTTGGGATGGACTGTAGCTAGCGCATTGGTTTGATAGTAGCATAGTTGGGATGGACAGTAGCTAGCGCATTGGTTTGATAGTAGCATAGTTGGGATGGACAGTAGCTAGCGCATTGGTTTGATAGTAGCATAGTTGGGATGGACAGTAGCTAGCACATTGGTTTGATAGCATAGTTGGGATTGACAGTAGCTAGCACATTGGTTTGATAGTAGCATAGTTGGGATGGACAGTAGCTAGCACATTGGTTTGATAGTAGCATAGTTGGGATGGACAGTAGCTAGCACATTGGTTTGATGGATGGACAGTAGCTAGCACATTGGTTTGATAGTAGAATAGTTGGGATGGACAGTAGCTAGCACATTGGTTTGATGGATGGACAGTAGCTAGCGCATTGGTTTGATAGTAGCATAGTTGGGATGGACAGTAGCTAGCGCATTGGTTTGATAGCATAGTTGGGATGGACAGTAGCTAGCACATTGGTTTGATAGTAGCATAGTTGGGATGGACAGTAGCTAGCGCATTGGTTTGATAGCATAGCTGGGATGGACAGTAGCTAGCACATTGGTTTGATAGCAGCATAGTTGGGATGGACAGTAGCTAGCACATTGGTTTGATAGTAGCATAGTTGGGATTGACAGTAGCTAGCACATTGGTTTGATAGTAGCATAGTTGGGATGGACAGTAGCTAGCGCATTGGTTTGACAGTAGCATAGTTGGGATGGACAGTAGCTAGCGCCTTGGTTTGATAGTGGCATAGTTGGGATAGACAGTAGCTAGCGCATTGGTTTGATAGTGGCACAGTTGGGATGGACAGTAGCTATTACATTGGTTTGATGGATGGACAGTAGCTAGCACATTGGTTTGATAGTAGCATAGTTGGGATGGACAGTAGCTAGCGCATTGGTTTGATAGTAGCATAGTTGGGATGGACAGTAGCTAGCGCATTGGTTTGATAGTAGCATAGTTGGGATGGACAGTAGCTATTACATTGGTTTGATATCATAGTTGGGATGGACAATAGCTAGCGCATTGGTTTGATAGTAGCATAGTTGGGATGGACTGTAGCTAGCGCATTGGTTTGATAGTAGCATAGTTGGGATGGACAGTAGCTAGCGCATTGGTTTGATAGTAGCATAGTTGGGATGGACAGTAGCTATTACATTGGTTAGATAGCATAGTTGGGATGGACAGTAGCTAGCACATTGGTTTGATAGCATCATAGTTGGGATGGACAATAGCTAGCGCATTGGTTTGATAGTAGCATAGTTGGGATGGACTGTAGCTAGCGCATTGGTTTGATAGTAGCATAGTTGGGATGGACAGTAGCTATAACATTGGTTTGATAGCATAGTTGGGATGGACAGTAGCTAGCGCATTGGTTTGACAGTAGCATAGTTGGGATGGACAGTAGCTAGCGCATTGGTTTGATAGTGGCATAGTTGGGATAGACAGTAGCTAGCGCATTGTTTTGATAGTGGCATAGTTGGGATGGACAGTAGCTAGCGCATTGGTTTGATAGTAGCATAGTTGGGATGGACAATAGCTATTACATTGGTTTGATAGCATCATAGTTGGGATGGACAGTAGCTAGCGCATTGGTTTGATAGTAGCATAGTTGGGATGGACAGTAGCTAGCGCATTGGTTTGATAGTGGCATAGTTGGGATAGACAGTAGCTAGCGCATTGGTTTGATAGTGGCATAGTTGGGATGGACAGTAGCTAGCGCATTGGTTTGATAGTAGCATAGTTGGGATGGACAGTAGCTAGCACATTGGTTTGATAGCAGCATAGTTGGGATGGACAGTAGCTAGCACATTGGTTTGATGGATGGACAGTAGCTAGCACATTGGTTTGATAGTAGCATAGTTGGGATGGACAGTAGCTAGTGCATTGGTTTGATAGTAGCATAGTTGGGATGGACAGTAGCTAGCGCATTGGTTTGATAGTAGCATAGTTGGGATGGACAGTAGCTATTACATTGGTTTGATATCATAGTTGGGATGGACAATAGCTAGCGCATTGGTTTGATAGTAGCATAGTTGGGATGGACTGTAGCTAGCGCATTGGTTTGATAGTAGCATAGTTGGGATGGACAGTAGCTAGCGCATTGGTTTGATAGTAGCATAGTTGGGATGGACAGTAGCTATTACATTGGTTAGATAGCATAGTTGGGATGGACAGTAGCTAGCACATTGGTTTGATAGCATCATAGTTGGGATGGACAATAGCTAGCGCATTGGTTTGATAGTAGCATAGTTGGGATGGACTGTAGCTAGCGCATTGGTTTGATAGTAGCATAGTTGGGATGGACAGTAGCTATTACATTGGTTTGATAGCATAGTTGGGATGGACAGTAGCTAGCGCATTGGTTTGACAGTAGCATAGTTGGGATGGACAGTAGCTAGCGCATTGGTTTGATAGTGGCATAGTTGGGATAGACAGTAGCTAGCGCATTGTTTTGATAGTGGCATAGTTGGGATGGACAGTAGCTAGCGCATTGGTTTGATAGTAGCATAGTTGGGATGGACAATAGCTATTACATTGGTTTGATAGCATCATAGTTGGGATGGACAGTAGCTAGCGCATTGGTTTGATAGTAGCATAGTTGGGATGGACAGTAGCTAGCGCATTGGTTTGATAGTGGCATAGTTGGGATAGACAGTAGCTAGCGCATTGGTTTGATAGTGGCATAGTTGGGATGGACAGTAGCTAGCGCATTGGTTTGATAGTAGCATAGTTGGGATGGACAGTAGCTAGCACATTGGTTTGATAGCATCATAGTTGGGATGGACAGTAGCTAGCGCATTGGTTTGATAGTAGCATAGTTGGGATTGACAGTAGCTAGCGCATTGGTTTGATAGTAGCATAGTTGGGGTGGACTCTAGCTAGCGCATTGGTTTGATAGTAGCATAGTTGGGATGGACAGTAGCTAGCGCATTGGTTTGATAGTAGCATAGTTGGGATGGACAGTAGCTAGCACATTGGTTTGATGGATGGACAGTAGCTAGCACATTGGTTTGATAGTAGCATAGTTGGGATGGACAGTAGCTAGCGCATTGGTTTGATAGTAGCATAGTTGGGATGGACTGTAGCTAGCGCATTGGTTTGATAGTAGCATAGTTGGGATGGACAGTAGCTAGCGCATTGGTTTGATAGTAGCATAGTTGGGATGGACAGTAGCTATTACATTGGTTAGATAGCATAGTTGGGATGGACAGTAGCTAGCACATTGGTTTGATAGCATCATAGTTGGGATGGACAATAGCTAGCGCATTGGTTTGATAGTAGCATAGTTGGGATGGACTGTAGCTAGCGCATTGGTTTGATAGTAGCATAGTTGGGATGGACAGTAGCTATTACATTGGTTTGATAGCATAGTTGGGATGGACAGTAGCTAGCGCATTGGTTTGACAGTAGCATAGTTGGGATGGACAGTAGCTAGCGCATTGGTTTGATAGTGGCATAGTTGGGATAGACAGTAGCTAGCGCATTGTTTTGATAGTGGCATAGTTGGGATGGACAGTAGCTAGCGCATTGGTTTGATAGTAGCATAGTTGGGATGGACAATAGCTATTACATTGGTTTGATAGCATCATAGTTGGGATGGACAGTAGCTAGCGCATTGGTTTGATAGTAGCATAGTTGGGATGGACAGTAGCTAGCGCATTGGTTTGATAGTGGCATAGTTGGGATGGACAGTAGCTAGCGCATTGGTTTGATAGTGGCACAGTTGGGATGGACAGTAGCTGGCGCATTGGTTTGATAGCATAGTTGGGATGGACAGTAGCTAGCACATTGGTTTGATAGCATAGTTGGGATGGACAGTAGCTAGCACATTGGTTTGATACCAGCATAGTTGGGATGGACAGTAGCTAGCACATTGGTTTGATAGTAGCATAGTTGGGATGGACAGTAGCTAGCACATTGGTTTGATAGCAGCATAGTTGGGATGGACAGTAGCTAGCACATTGGTTTGATAGCAGCATAGTTGGGATGGACAGTAGCTAGCACATTGGTTTGATGGATGGACAGTAGCTAGCACATTGGTTTGATAGTAGCATAGTTGGGATGGACAGTAGCTAGCGCATTGGTTTGATAGTAGCATAGTTGGGATGGACAGTAGCTAGCGCATTGGTTTGATAGTAGCATAGTTGGGATGGACAGTAGCTATTACATTGGTTTGATATCATAGTTGGGATGGACAATAGCTAGCGCATTGGTTTGATAGTAGCATAGTTGGGATGGACTGTAGCTAGCGCATTGGTTTGATAGTAGCATAGTTGGGATGGACAGTAGCTAGCGCATTGGTTTGATAGTAGCATAGTTGGGATGGACAGTAGCTATTACATTGGTTAGATAGCATAGTTGGGATGGACAGTAGCTAGCACATTGGTTTGATAGCATCATAGTTGGGATGGACAATAGCTAGCGCATTGGTTTGATAGTAGCATAGTTGGGATGGACTGTAGCTAGCGCATTGGTTTGATAGTAGCATAGTTGGGATGGACAGTAGCTATAACATTGGTTTGATAGCATAGTTGGGATGGACAGTAGCTAGCGCATTGGTTTGACAGTAGCATAGTTGGGATGGACAGTAGCTAGCGCATTGGTTTGATAGTGGCATAGTTGGGATAGACAGTAGCTAGCGCATTGTTTTGATAGTGGCATAGTTGGGATGGACAGTAGCTAGCGCATTGGTTTGATAGTAGCATAGTTGGGATGGACAATAGCTATTACATTGGTTTGATAGCATCATAGTTGGGATGGACAGTAGCTAGCGCATTGGTTTGATAGTAGCATAGTTGGGATGGACAGTAGCTAGCGCATTGGTTTGATAGTGGCATAGTTGGGATAGACAGTAGCTAGCGCATTGGTTTGATAGTGGCATAGTTGGGATGGACAGTAGCTAGCGCATTGGTTTGATAGTAGCATAGTTGGGATGGACAGTAGCTAGCACATTGGTTTGATAGCAGCATAGTTGGGATGGACAGTAGCTAGCACATTGGTTTGATGGATGGACAGTAGCTAGCACATTGGTTTGATAGTAGCATAGTTGGGATGGACAGTAGCTAGTGCATTGGTTTGATAGTAGCATAGTTGGGATGGACAGTAGCTAGCGCATTGGTTTGATAGTAGCATAGTTGGGATGGACAGTAGCTAGCGCATTGGTTTGATAGTAGCATAGTTGGGATGGACAGTAGCTATTACATTGGTTTGATATCATAGTTGGGATGGACAATAGCTAGCGCATTGGTTTGATAGTAGCATAGTTGGGATGGACTGTAGCTAGCGCATTGGTTTGATAGTAGCATAGTTGGGATGGACAGTAGCTAGCACATTGGTTTGATAGCAGCATAGTTGGGATGGACAGTAGCTAGCACATTGGTTTGATGGATGGACAGTAGCTAGCACATTGGTTTGATAGTAGCATAGTTGGGATGGACAGTAGCTAGCGCATTGGTTTGATAGTAGCATAGTTGGGATGGACAGTAGCTAGCGCATTGGTTTGATAGTAGCATAGTTGGGATGGACAGTAGCTATTACATTGGTTTGATATCATAGTTGGGATGGACAATAGCTAGCGCATTGGTTTGATAGTAGCATAGTTGGGATGGACTGTAGCTAGCGCATTGGTTTGATAGTAGCATAGTTGGGATGGACAGTAGCTAGCGCATTGGTTTGATAGTAGCATAGTTGGGATGGACAGTAGCTATTACATTGGTTAGATAGCATAGTTGGGATGGACAGTAGCTAGCACATTGGTTTGATAGCATCATAGTTGGGATGGACAATAGCTAGCGCATTGGTTTGATAGTAGCATAGTTGGGATGGACTGTAGCTAGCGCATTGGTTTGATAGTAGCATAGTTGGGATGGACAGTAGCTATAACATTGGTTTGATAGCATAGTTGGGATGGACAGTAGCTAGCGCATTGGTTTGACAGTAGCATAGTTGGGATGGACAGTAGCTAGCGCATTGGTTTGATAGTGGCATAGTTGGGATAGACAGTAGCTAGCGCATTGTTTTGATAGTGGCATAGTTGGGATGGACAGTAGCTAGCGCATTGGTTTGATAGTAGCATAGTTGGGATGGACAATAGCTATTACATTGGTTTGATAGCATCATAGTTGGGATGGACAGTAGCTAGCGCATTGGTTTGATAGTAGCATAGTTGGGATGGACAGTAGCTAGCGCATTGGTTTGATAGTGGCATAGTTGGGATAGACAGTAGCTAGCGCATTGGTTTGATAGTGGCATAGTTGGGATGGACAGTAGCTAGCGCATTGGTTTGATAGTAGCATAGTTGGGATGGACAGTAGCTAGCACATTGGTTTGATAGCAGCATAGTTGGGATGGACAGTAGCTAGCACATTGGTTTGATGGATGGACAGTAGCTAGCACATTGGTTTGATAGTAGCATAGTTGGGATGGACAGTAGCTAGTGCATTGGTTTGATAGTAGCATAGTTGGGATGGACAGTAGCTAGCGCATTGGTTTGATAGTAGCATAGTTGGGATGGACAGTAGCTATTACATTGGTTTGATATCATAGTTGGGATGGACAATAGCTAGCGCATTGGTTTGATAGTAGCATAGTTGGGATGGACTGTAGCTAGCGCATTGGTTTGATAGTAGCATAGTTGGGATGGACAGTAGCTAGCGCATTGGTTTGATAGTAGCATAGTTGGGATGGACAGTAGCTATTACATTGGTTAGATAGCATAGTTGGGATGGACAGTAGCTAGCACATTGGTTTGATAGCATCATAGTTGGGATGGACAATAGCTAGCGCATTGGTTTGATAGTAGCATAGTTGGGATGGACTGTAGCTAGCGCATTGGTTTGATAGTAGCATAGTTGGGATGGACAGTAGCTATTACATTGGTTTGATAGCATAGTTGGGATGGACAGTAGCTAGCGCATTGGTTTGACAGTAGCATAGTTGGGATGGACAGTAGCTAGCGCATTGGTTTGATAGTGGCATAGTTGGGATAGACAGTAGCTAGCGCATTGTTTTGATAGTGGCATAGTTGGGATGGACAGTAGCTAGCGCATTGGTTTGATAGTAGCATAGTTGGGATGGACAATAGCTATTACATTGGTTTGATAGCATCATAGTTGGGATGGACAGTAGCTAGCGCATTGGTTTGATAGTAGCATAGTTGGGATGGACAGTAGCTAGCGCATTGGTTTGATAGTGGCATAGTTGGGATAGACAGTAGCTAGCGCATTGGTTTGATAGTGGCATAGTTGGGATGGACAGTAGCTAGCGCATTGGTTTGATAGTAGCATAGTTGGGATGGACAGTAGCTAGCACATTGGTTTGATAGCATCATAGTTGGGATGGACTGTAGCTAGCACATTGGTTTGATGGATGGACAGTAGCTAGCACATTGGTTTGATAGTAGCATAGTTGGGATGGACAGTAGCTAGCGCATTGGTTTGATAGTAGCATAGTTGGGATGGACTGTAGCTAGCGCATTGGTTTGATAGTAGCATAGTTGGGATGGACAGTAGCTAGCGCATTGGTTTGATAGTAGCATAGTTGGGATGGACAGTAGCTAGCGCATTGGTTTGATAGTAGCATAGTTGGGATGGACAGTAGCTAGCACATTGGTTTGATAGCATAGTTGGGATTGACAGTAGCTAGCACATTGGTTTGATAGTAGCATAGTTGGGATGGACAGTAGCTAGCACATTGGTTTGATAGTAGCATAGTTGGGATGGACAGTAGCTAGCACATTGGTTTGATGGATGGACAGTAGCTAGCACATTGGTTTGATAGTAGAATAGTTGGGATGGACAGTAGCTAGCACATTGGTTTGATGGATGGACAGTAGCTAGCGCATTGGTTTGATAGTAGCATAGTTGGGATGGACAGTAGCTAGCGCATTGGTTTGATAGCATAGTTGGGATGGACAGTAGCTAGCACATTGGTTTGATAGTAGCATAGTTGGGATGGACAGTAGCTAGCGCATTGGTTTGATAGCATAGCTGGGATGGACAGTAGCTAGCACATTGGTTTGATAGCAGCATAGTTGGGATGGACAGTAGCTAGCACATTGGTTTGATAGTAGCATAGTTGGGATTGACAGTAGCTAGCACATTGGTTTGATAGTAGCATAGTTGGGATGGACAGTAGCTAGCGCATTGGTTTGACAGTAGCATAGTTGGGATGGACAGTAGCTAGCGCATTGGTTTGATAGTGGCATAGTTGGGATAGACAGTAGCTAGCGCATTGGTTTGATAGTGGCACAGTTGGGATGGACAGTAGCTGGCGCATTGGTTTGATAGCATAGTTGGGATGGACAGTAGCTAGCACATTGGTTTGATAGCATAGTTGGGATGGACAGTAGCTAGCACATTGGTTTGATATCAGCATAGTTGGGATGGACAGTAGCTAGCACATTGGTTTGATAGTAGCATAGTTGGGATGGACAGTAGCTAGCACATTGGTTTGATAGCAGCATAGTTGGGATGGACAGTAGCTAGCACATTGGTTTGATAGCAGCATAGTTGGGATGGACAGTAGCTAGCACATTGGTTTGATGGATGGACAGTAGCTAGCACATTGGTTTGATAGTAGCATAGTTGGGATGGACAGTAGCTAGCGCATTGGTTTGATAGTAGCATAGTTGGGATGGACAGTAGCTAGCGCATTGGTTTGATAGTAGCATAGTTGGGATGGACAGTAGCTATTACATTGGTTTGATATCATAGTTGGGATGGACAATAGCTAGCGCATTGGTTTGATAGTAGCATAGTTGG
Organism: Borostomias antarcticus; assembly: GCF_949987555.1. Lineage (NCBI taxonomy): Eukaryota > Metazoa > Chordata > Actinopteri > Stomiiformes > Stomiidae > Borostomias > Borostomias antarcticus. The sequence goes on from NW_028176286.1 coordinate 273,760, forward strand.
GATGGACTGTAGCTAGCGCATTGGTTTGATAGTAGCATAGTTGGGATGGACAGTAGCTAGCGCATTGGTTTGATAGTAGCATAGTTGGGATGGACAGTAGCTATTACATTGGTTAGATAGCATAGTTGGGATGGACAGTAGCTAGCACATTGGTTTGATAGCATCATAGTTGGGATGGACAATAGCTAGCGCATTGGTTTGATAGTAGCATAGTTGGGATGGACTGTAGCTAGCGCATTGGTTTGATAGTAGCATAGTTGGGATGGACAGTAGCTATTACATTGGTTTGATAGTAGCATAGTTGGGATGGACAGTAGCTAGCGCATTGGTTTGACAGTAGCATAGTTGGGATGGACAGTAGCTAGCGCATTGGTTTGATAGTGGCATAGTTGGGATAGACAGTAGCTAGCGCATTGTTTTGATAGTGGCATAGTTGGGATGGACAGTAGCTAGCGCATTGGTTTGATAGTAGCATAGTTGGGATGGACAATAGCTATTACATTGGTTTGATAGCATCATAGTTGGGATGGACAGTAGCTAGCGCATTGGTTTGATAGTAGCATAGTTGGGATGGACAGTAGCTAGCGCATTGGTTTGATAGTGGCATAGTTGGGATAGACAGTAGCTAGCGCATTGGTTTGATAGTGGCATAGTTGGGATGGACAGTAGCTAGCGCATTGGTTTGATAGTAGCATAGTTGGGATGGACAGTAGCTAGCACATTGGTTTGATAGCATCATAGTTGGGATGGACAGTAGCTAGCGCATAGGTTTGATAGTAGCATAGTTGGGATTGACAGTAGCTAGCGCATTGGTTTGATAGTAGCATAGTTGGGGTGGACTCTAGCTAGCGCATTGGTTTGATAGTAGCATAGTTGGGATGGACAGTAGCTAGCGCATTGGTTTGATAGTAGCATAGTTGGGATGGACAGTAGCTAGCACATTGGTTTGATGGATGGACAGTAGCTAGCACATTGGTTTGATAGTAGCATAGTTGGGATGGACAGTAGCTAGCGCATTGGTTTGATAGTAGCATAGTTGGGATGGACTGTAGCTAGCGCATTGGTTTGATAGTAGCATAGTTGGGATGGACAGTAGCTAGCGCATTGGTTTGATAGTAGCATAGTTGGGATGGACAGTAGCTAGCGCATTGGTTTGATAGTAGCATAGTTGGGATGGACAGTAGCTAGCACATTGGTTTGATAGCATAGTTGGGATTGACAGTAGCTAGCACATTGGTTTGATAGTAGCATAGTTGGGATGGACAGTAGCTAGCACATTGGTTTGATAGTAGCATAGTTGGGATGGACAGTAGCTAGCACATTGGTTTGATGGATGGACAGTAGCTAGCACATTGGTTTGATAGTAGAATAGTTGGGATGGACAGTAGCTAGCACATTGGTTTGATGGATGGACAGTAGCTAGCGCATTGGTTTGATAGTAGCATAGTTGGGATGGACAGTAGCTAGCGCATTGGTTTGATAGCATAGTTGGGATGGACAGTAGCTAGCACATTGGTTTGATAGTAGCATAGTTGGGATGGACAGTAGCTAGCGCATTGGTTTGATAGCATAGCTGGGATGGACAGTAGCTAGCACATTGGTTTGATAGTAGCATAGTTGGGATGGACAGTAGCTAGCACATTGGTTTGATGGATGGACAGTAGCTAGCACATTGGTTTGATAGTAGAATAGTTGGGATGGACAGTAGCTAGCACATTGGTTTGATGGATGGACAGTAGCTAGCACATTGGTTTGATAGTAGCATAGTTGGGATGGACAGTAGCTAGCACATTGGTTTGATAGTAGCATAGTTGGGATGGACAGTAGCTAGCGCATTGGTTTGATAGCATAGCTGGGATGGACAGTAGCTAGCACATTGGTTTGATAGCAGCATAGTTGGGATGGACAGTAGCTAGCACATTGGTTTGATAGTAGCATAGTTGGAATTGACAGTAGCTAGCACATTGGTTTGATAGTAGCATAGTTGGGATGGACAGTAGCTAGCGCATTGGTTTGACAGTAGCATAGTTGGGATGGACAGTAGCTAGCGCATTGGTTTGATAGTGGCATAGTTGGGATAGACAGTAGCTAGCGCATTGGTTTGATAGTGGCACAGTTGGGATGGACAGTAGCTGGCGCATTGGTTTGATAGCATAGTTGGGATGGACAGTAGCTAGCACATTGGTTTGATAGCATAGTTGGGATGGACAGTAGCTAGCACATTGGTTTGATAGCAGCATAGTTGGGATGGACAGTAGCTAGCACATTGGTTTGATAGTAGCATAGTTGGGATGGACAGTAGCTAGCACATTGGTTTGATAGCAGCATAGTTGGGATGGACAGTAGCTAGCACATTGGTTTGATAGTAGCATAGTTGGGATTGACAGTACCTAGCACATTGGTTTGATAGTAGCAAAGTTGGGATGGACAGTAGCTAGCACATTGGTTTGATAGCAGCCTAGTTGGGATGGACAGTAGCTAGCACATTGGTTTGATAGTAGCATAGTTGGAATGGACAGTAGCTAGCGCATTGGTTTGATAGTAGCATAGTTGGGATGGACAGTAGCTAGCGCATTGGTTTGATAGCATAGTTGGGATGGACAGTAGCTAGCACATTGGTTTGATAGCAGCATAGTTGGGATGGACAGTAGCTAGCACATTGGTTTGATGGATGGACAGTAGCTAGCACATTGGTTTGATAGTAGCATAGTTGGGATGGACAGTAGCTAGCGCATTGGTTTGATAGTAGCATAGTTGGGATGGACAGTAGCTAGCGCATTGGTTTGATAGTAGCATAGTTAGGATGGACAGTAGCTATTACATTGGTTTGATATCATAGTTGGGATGGACAATAGCTAGCGCATTGGTTTGATAGTAGCATAGTTGGGATGGACTGTAGCTAGCGCATTGGTTTGATAGTAGCATAGTTGGGATGGACAGTAGCTAGCGCATTGGTTTGATAGTAGCATAGTTGGGATGGACAGTAGCTATTACATTGGTTAGATAGCATAGTTGGGATGGACAGTAGCTAGCACATTGGTTTGATAGCATCATAGTTGGGATGGACAATAGCTAGCGCATTGGTTTGATAGTAGCATAGTTGGGATGGACAGTAGCTATTACATTGGTTTGATAGCATAGTTGGGATGGACAGTAGCTAGCGCATTGGTTTGATAGTAGCATAGTTGGGATGGACAGTAGCTAGCGCATTGGTTTGACAGTAGCATAGTTGGGATGGACAGTAGCTAGCGCATTGGTTTGATAGTGGCATAGTTGGGATAGACAGTAGCTAGCGCATTGGTTTGATAGTGGCACAGTTGGGATGGACAGTAGCTGGCGCATTGGTTTGATAGCATAGTTGGGATGGACAGTAGCTAGCACATTGGTTTGATAGCATAGTTGGGATGGACAGTAGCTAGCACATTGGTTTGATAGCAGCATATTTGGGATGGACAGTAGCTAGCACATTGGTTTGATAGTAGCATAGTTGGGATGGACAGTAGCTAGCACATTGGTTTGATAGCAGCATAGTTGGGATGGACAGTAGCTAGCACATTGGTTTGATAGTAGCATAGTTGGGATTGACAGTAGCTAGCACATTGGTTTGATAGTAGCAAAGTTGGGATGGACAGTAGCTAGCACATTGGTTTGATAGCAGCATAGTTGGGATGGACAGTAGCTAGCACATTGGTTTGATAGTAGCATAGTTGGGATTGACAGTAGCTAGCACATTGGTTTGATAGTAGCAAAGTTGGGATGGACAGTAGCTAGCACATTGGTTTGATAGCAGCATAGTTGGGATGGACAGTAGCTAGCACATTGGTTTGATAGTAGCATAGTTGGGATGGACAGTAGCTAGCGCATTGGTTTGATAGTAGCATAGTTGGGATGGACAGTAGCTAGCGCATTGGTTTGATAGCATAGTTGGGATGGACAGTAGCTAGCACATTGGTTTGATAGTAGCATAGTTGGGATGGACAGTAGCTATTACATTGGTTTGATATCATAGTTGGGATGGACAATAGCTAGCGCATTGGTTTGATAGTAGCATATTTGGGATGGACTGTAGCTAGCGCATTGGTTTGATAGTAGCATAGTTGGGATGGACAGTAGCTAGCGCATTGGTTTGATAGTAGCATAGTTGGGATGGACAGTAGCTATTACATTGGTTTGATAGCATAGTTGGGATGGACAGTAGCTAGCGCATTGGTTTGACAGTAGCATAGTTGGGATGGAAAGTAGCTAGCGCATTGGTTTGATAGTGGCATAGTTGGGATAGACAGTAGCTAGCGCATTGTTTTGATAGTGGCATAGTTGGGATGGACAGTAGCTAGCGCATTGGTTTGATAGTAGCATAGTTGGGATGGACAGTAGCTAGCGCATTGGTTTGACAGTAGCATAGTTGGGATGGACAGTAGCTAGCGCATTGGTTTGATAGTGGCATAGTTGGGATAGACAGTAGCTAGCGCATTGGTTTGATAGTGGCACAGTTGGGATGGACAGTAGCTGGCGCATTGGTTTGATAGCATAGTTGGGATGGACAGTAGCTAGCACATTGGTTTGATAGCATAGTTGGGATGGACAGTAGCTAGCACATTGGTTTGATAGCAGCATATTTGGGATGGACAGTAGCTAGCACATTGGTTTGATAGTAGCATAGTTGGGATGGACAGTAGCTAGCACATTGGTTTGATAGCAGCATAGTTGGGATGGACAGTAGCTAGCACATTGGTTTGATAGTAGCATAGTTGGGATTGACAGTAGCTAGCACATTGGTTTGATAGTAGCAAAGTTGGGATGGACAGTAGCTAGCACATTGGTTTGATAGCAGCATAGTTGGGATGGACAGTAGCTAGCACATTGGTTTGATAGTAGCATAGTTGGGATTGACAGTAGCTAGCACATTGGTTTGATAGTAGCAAAGTTGGGATGGACAGTAGCTAGCACATTGGTTTGATAGCAGCATAGTTGGGATGGACAGTAGCTAGCACATTGGTTTGATAGTAGCATAGTTGGGATGGACAGTAGCTAGCGCATTGGTTTGATAGTAGCATAGTTGGGATGGACAGTAGCTAGCGCATTGGTTTGATAGCATAGTTGGGATGGACAGTAGCTAGCACATTGGTTTGATAGTAGCATAGTTGGGATGGACAGTAGCTATTACATTGGTTTGATATCATAGTTGGGATGGACAATAGCTAGCGCATTGGTTTGATAGTAGCATATTTGGGATGGACTGTAGCTAGCGCATTGGTTTGATAGTAGCATAGTTGGGATGGACAGTAGCTAGCGCATTGGTTTGATAGTAGCATAGTTGGGATGGACAGTAGCTATTACATTGGTTAGATAGCATAGTTGGGATGGACAGTAGCTAGCACATTGGTTTGATAGCATCATAGTTGGGATGGACAATAGCTAGCGCATTGGTTTGATAGTAGCATAGTTGGGATGGACTGTAGCTAGCGCATTGGTTTGATAGTAGCATAGTTGGGATGGACAGTAGCTATTACATTGGTTTGATAGCATAGTTGGGATGGACAGTAGCTAGCGCATTGGTTTGACAGTAGCATAGTTGGGATGGACAGTAGCTAGCGCATTGGTTTGATAGTGGCATAGTTGGGATAGACAGTAGCTAGCGCATTGGTTTGATAGTGGCACAGTTGGGATGGACAGTAGCTAGCACATTGGTTTGATAGTAGCATAGTTGGGATGGACAGTAGCTAGCACATTGGTTTGATAGTAGCATAGTTGGGATGGACAGAAGCTAGCACATTGGTTTGATGGATGGACAGTAGCTAGCACATTGGTTTGATAGTAGCATAGTTGGGATGGACAGTAGCTAGAACATTGGTTTGATAGTAGCATAGTTGGGATGGACAGTAGCTAGCACATTGGTTTGATGGATGGACAGTAGCTAGCGCATTGGTTTGATAGTAGCATAGTTGGGATGGACAGTAGCTAGCGCATTGGTTTGATAGCATAGTTGGGATGGACAGTAGCTAGCACATTGGTTTGATAGTAGCATAGTTGGGATGGACAGTAGCTAGCGCATTGGTTTGATAGCATAGCTGGGATGGACAGTAGCTAGCACATTGGTTTGATAGCAGCATAGTTGGGATGGACAGTAGCTAGCACATTGGTTTGATAGTAGCATAGTTGGGATTGACAGTAGCTAGCACATTGGTTTGATAGTAGCATAGTTGGGATGGACAGTAGCTAGCGCATTGGTTTGACAGTAGCATAGTTGGGATGGACAGTAGCTAGCGCATTGGTTTGATAGTGGCATAGTTGGGATAGACAGTAGCTAGCGCATTGGTTTGATAGTGGCACAGTTGGGATGGACAGTAGCTGGCGCATTGGTTTGATAGCATAGTTGGGATGGACAGTAGCTAGCACATTGGTTTGATAGCATAGTTGGGATGGACAGTAGCTAGCACATTGGTTTGATAGCAGCATATTTGGGATGGACAGTAGCTAGCACATTGGTTTGATAGTAGCATAGTTGGGATGGACAGTAGCTAGCGCATTGGTTTGATAGTAGCATAGTTGGGATTGACAGTAGCTAGCACATTGGTTTGATAGTAGCATAGTTGGGATGGACAGTAGCTAGCGCATTGGTTTGACAGTAGCATAGTTGGGATGGACAGTAGCTAGCGCATTGGTTTGATAGTGGCATAGTTGGGATAGACAGTAGCTAGCGCATTGGTTTGATAGTGGCACAGTTGGGATGGACAGTAGCTGGCGCATTGGTTTGATAGCATAGTTGGGATGGACAGTAGCTAGCACATTGGTTTGATAGCATAGTTGGGATGGACAGTAGCTAGCACATTGGTTTGATAGCAGCATAGTTGGGATGGACAGTAGCTAGCACATTGGTTTGATAGTAGCATAGTTGGGATGGACAGTAGCTAGCACATTGGTTTGATAGCAGCATACAGATGTGGGAACATAAGAATGTAACTTGCTGCAGCATTTCACGTCGCGGTATTTGGCAGGGAAATCCCGTTGGAAATCTCGTGGGATTTCAGATGGGTGTTATTTCGTTTTAGTGATGCACTACCGCCAGGTGGCGTCTTTGAGTAGATTTAGCAGGCTGGGCTCTGTTTTTCTCCTATAGTCTACGAATGAAGCATCATTAAATTTCACATTCTTTAATTTAAATGCTCTGTTGTAAAGCACTTTGAGCTGAAGGTATCTGTATGAAAGGGGCTATACAAATAACGTTTAATTGTTATTATTACCTTGTTCTCAAACACATGTTTTATCCACCTCGATGTAATTTAATTATTACGAACACCTATAATATATCTAGGCCTACAGTAGCCTATCTATCTCGGCAACTGACGTCGGGTCAAGACGTGGTGGCTGTTTGGTCAAATGCGCAAAATAACAGTATTGTAAATATATTTGTTAGTAAAGATGTGGTGAACGTGAGGGTTTTGCGTTTTGTTTCTGGAACGCATTCAACTGTTAGGCTACTCGTAAACCCCGGAAGTAAATTTGAAGACGGGGCATAATGTAGCCAAGTCTGAGCGCAGTAGGCTATATGGCTTCAGCACGATACAAAGAAAAAATAAGCTTGATCGACTTGTGGATCCATACAAAATTGAAATAGTCGCCATGAGTAAAGATCACTCATTGCCAATCATATCCGGACATTAACTATCTTGTGCATAGCGGCAGGTTTGACAGTGAGACATCAACCGATAATTGTAATAATGCGATTATTGAAATGGTCTTGTGAACGCCTTTATCTGATTTCCAAAATCGGGGTAAGGTCCATAGGACGATTGTGGGTTTTCATTTGCACATAACTATATTTTAATAAAACATTGAAGTCCGCCTGTCAATGACTTTCCCTAAAATTGTGTTCTGTTGCACCCCCTATTGTTAAATTATAAATGAAAAAAACATACACAATATGTTGTTATTTGAATGATCTTGAATATATATATTCAAGATCATTCAAATAACAAAATATCGTGTATGTTTTTATTTATTTATAGCCTACCGGCCGCCAGCTGTTCAATGAACGGCTATAGGGAATGCGCAGTTTCGCGCTGGCTACAGCCTATTATATGAACAGTTTTGCGCTATGTAGGCTATTATAAATAGGCCTAAGTATTATTCATTGGGAATAGCTTGGACTCGCTGGGGACTGGTGGAGAGACGCAGAGCCTCCCCAGACGCGACATCTCCAGTTGGCTGTGTATTTGAGCTGCCGCCTCAACCGTGCGTAAGAGCAGAGCGCATCATATAGCTACAACTAGTAGCCCATAGCCATTAAAACGGCTTATTGTTTTATTCATATATCAACTAGATAATTCGATAATAATGAGTAGCCTATAAAATGAATTCAATAGGGCAAGCCTTAAGTTGTAGCCTAGGCTACAGTACAATCACAAGACGTATAGGCCTAGCCTATCGTAAAAAGCGTTGCGTTCTCATAGGCCTATATTAACTTAGATAATTATTAATTATGCTCAGGTCATAATGTCCGTTGAAAATAATTCCCTCTAAGCAGAATTTGAATTGTATTAAAATAGGAAATGATTCCTTCTAGGTCTATATAAAAAAAAACATTTTTCTAATGTGTAGCCTATAGGCGATGAACAAAACCACAATGTAGCCTGCTTAGCGAGCGAGAGGGCAGTCTACCATAAAGTGTATAACCATAATGTAATATATCTAGACTACATGCATTGTGGTATTTCTTTATATAGCCAATTGTTTCTCAATAAACAGTTATGTCATCCTCTGAGTCCGAATGTAGGCTAATAGACCGGCAGCTCTAAATGCCTTCCCAATCAATGAGACATGGTTGTAAAAATGATGTTTTATTGATGAAAAGGGTAAAACTGAAGAGTCATTGCATTGATCGATGCAGTCCGCTACCAGCAAACACTGAAAATACAGGTCCTCCAGCGAACCTGGACTAGACTATTGTAACCCCCCACCCCCCCAAATTCTTTTATATTCAAATAAACTGGAGGAACCGGTTTCCTAGCCCTGGATCGTGGGAGTAGCCTGCGTTAGCGGGTGCTTTGCCATGACCGGCCATTGAATTTATGTGTTGCCATTCATTTAAACCACCATCTCATCTAGACTACTTCTGTTGCTGCATTTTTACATTTATGCTTTCATGATTTTAGAGCGCAATAAACATTTTTGCAGGATTCCAAAAAGTCCATCCATTCATCCAACTTTGTTCTGAGCGCAGCGCAGGCTGGTAGCCTACTGTCAAGGCTCACGACTGATGCACTCCCTTAACACGTCTCTTCCCAGGCCATCAAGATAATTTCAATATGAAAGACCTTGGGATTCCAGGAGTCAAGGCCGTTTCAGACGGGGAGCGACATTCCGCCTGCGTTCTGCTCGGAGCGGGGGACGCACGCGTCCTGCGCGCAGCGGGGCAAGCTGACTACAATTCAGCTCTTGTCGCGGGCGGGCGTGTGCAGCATAGTTCCATATGAGAACACTCCTCGGTCCAATTCCGTATAGTAGATCAGCCTGTGTAGCCTACTTTCAACGAATGTATTATTAGACATAATATCATAATAATATATAAAGCCTTCAACGACCTCCTGCTGCCTGCCTGATGGTCTCAGGGCTAAAGAGACCGCGCGATCATTCCTCTAGCTGCTTTGCTGCTAATGCGAGTTCGTCTCCGTTCCTGCCCGAGAAACAGAAGTTGAACTTATAGCATCAAAATAGCTACAGGAATCAACGTTGTAAAGTTATCTATCTGCTTTTTAGCCACCGACAGCTACCGTTAATATTATGGAAGCTGCTGTCGTGAGCTAACGTGCTATCACGGTCTCATCGTGCAGCTTCACAGCCTGCTATTAGCAGACAGCATTAAGTTGACAAAATCACACTTGCACATCATTAGAATTCCAACCATTTATATGGGATTTATCATTCAACTAAACATGGAACCTGAATAGCCTAGGCTACTACCTGATATTTCAACCTGCTGCCATCAGTGATCGGCGCGTCTGCTTGTTTGAGTCATGAATATCTTACGCAGTTACATTCCATGTGTCCCAATACTGTTAAATCATTCCCCATGTAGTTCACTATGAGTCGCACTCAATACATCCATGGTAATAGGGAGGGAGTGAGTGAACCATTTCAAACACATCTCTGGTCATCTCCGTTAGCCATCTTACTCGTCCTGATGCCATGTTCCATATGAGAACACTCAGCCTAATGTATTAAACTTCTACTTGTCCCGACAGTTAACAGATATAGACCCGGCGACAGTTACAGAGATAGAAACTATAAATAGATAGGCTTTGTTCGTAATAATTAAATTACAACCAGACAGACAACAAGGAGTTTGAGAACGGTAGGCTAATCTAATGTGCGAGCCAGCAATGGGTCAATGAGTGGTATTACTGCGCCCCTATGGGCAGGCGAGCGGTGGTGCGGAATGACGTAAAGCGCCTGTTAGAATACCGCGGGTCAAGTTACATTCTTATGTTCCCACATCTGTAGTTGGGATGGACAGTAGCTAGCACATTGGTTTGATAGTAGCATAGTTGGGATTGACAGTAGCTAGCACATTGGTTTGATAGTAGCAAAGTTGGGATGGACAGTAGCTAGCACATTGGTTTGATAGCAGCATAGTTGGGATGGACAGTAGCTAGCACATTGGTTTGATAGTAGCATAGTTGGGATGGACAGTAGCTAGCGCATTGGTTTGATAGTAGCATAGTTGGGATGGACAGTAGCTAGCGCATTGGTTTGATAGCATAGTTGGGATGGACAGTAGCTAGCACATTGGTTTGATAGCAGCATAGTTGGGATGGACAGTAGCTAGCACATTGGTTTGATGGATGGACAGTAGCTAGCACATTGGTTTGATAGTAGCATAGTTGGGATGGACAGTAGCTAGCGCATTGGTTTGATAGTAGCATAGTTGGGATGGACAGTAGCTAGCGCATTGGTTTGATAGTAGCATAGTTGGGATGGACAGTAGCTATAACATTGGTTTGATATCATAGTTGGGATGGACAATAGCTAGCGCATTGGTTTGATAGTAGCATAGTTGGGATGGACTGTAGCTAGCGCATTGGTTTGATAGTAGCATAGTTGGGATGGACAGTAGCTAGCGCATTGGTTTGATAGTAGCATAGTTGGGATGGACAGTAGCTATTACATTGGTTAGATAGCATAGTTGGGATGGACAGTAGCTAGCACATTGGTTTGATAGTAGCATAGTTGGGATGGACTGTA